>NW_008595629.1:5092-19566 GCF_000691845.1 Merops nubicus
ATTTTCTTCTACATTAGATAGAATTTCCTGCCTTCTTCATTACAAATAGGAGATGAAATACTGTGCATGGCTTTATAAGATGTACAGGAGCATGCAGAAGCTGTTTTAGAAGGATTGAACACCAGATATTACCAGCAACAGGATGACCATATTAAGGAATAAAAAGGGATTCAGGCAAAAAGAAAGGTAGAAAAAAAAAAAACAAAAGTACTTTTTGAGAAAGTTAGGAAGCTATTATGTTCCAGATTGTAAGGACAAAAGCTGTTTTGAATGTGATGTTGAAGAATAAGAATTATCTCAGGGATCGATATGAACTGTGTATATTTCAGGTGTCTGCATTAATAAAAAAAAAAAAAAGAATTTTAAGAAACCACAAAAGAAAGTGCTGAATTAGTCTAGGCAGGACAAAATGAGATCATGAGTGAAGGTCTCAGCTGAAGTAGAATTGAAATATTTCATTATAATAGCTATAATTTGTCAGACTGAGAGGCTAGAGACACAATAGCTTAGGACTGTATTTATGTAAGAAATACCTTTCTTTGGAATGTGTACGGTTTGATTTTGTTTTCTTTTGCTTTGTTTTGTTTTTTAAGCCATGAATGCTTACAAAAATCTTGCCTATCAGATCTGGTACAAAAGGAAAAAAATGTACTGGAGCAGAAAATTTTGTTTTCCCTGTTTCTGGGTTATGAGCATGAACTGTAGGTCATACCAAATGTCCTGGTATCTTATGTTCTGATATGCTCTCATTTTCTGATGACTGGAAGAACATCTAATACATTGCCAATGTCCAGGCACCCCTTTTTCATTGCTACTCTGTGAGCAAACACTTGTTTTGGTTGTGTAACATGGCCTGGCCCATGAAATCCTTCATCATTTTAATGCAGACACTTACCTTATTCATTATTCTTGACAAGTACAGTACATTTCTCGTTGAGCAAGTTATATCATTTCTCCCCTTCTCTGTAGTTGATATTTCAAATGTTATACATCCAGAAATGGTCTTGGTTGGACATGGCATTTTTCTATAATGTCTCTGTGGTGATGAACATTTACATGATTTATCATTAAATGTTTCCATATGGTGGAGTGATACAGTAGATAACATAAATGGTATCTTAACCAGGTAGAGATTTCATCTGACATTTTAAAAACATATTGATTATTGATTAGTTGGAAAGTGTGTTTGTGCATTGTCATTCTCACTCACTACCGGTTTTGTGTCAGGTACAAGATGGTGTTATTCTTGTGCTAAAAAGAGTTAATTTGTTTTCTTTTCACATGGTGAAGTGCCAGGGTTTAAACCCCCAGCTCTGAATGAGGGTTAGCATGTGGATGATGTCCACAACCAGGAAAGAATGACCCTCCTGACTGGTTTTCACCCAGGCTCTGGCCAGCCTTGGGTGGGAACTGATCACCACCAGGTGCCCCCACCTTCCATATTAACTTGGAGGTAGGGCAAGAAGATGACTATATAAGAGCTAACTGTGGTTGTGGTGAGGTTGGGAGGTTTGTCTGTGCAGGGGGTGTTTTGTGTGGGGATTTATCCTATTGGAAAGGCTCCCTGACTCTTCATGGCAAGAGGAGTTCTTAGGATGGCAGGATCAGAATATGTATCTGCCTCTGAGTTCCTACTATATAACTGGGCTCATGGCCTGGCTGCTGCCATCTCCCACGGTTTGGCTCCTCAGCTGGCTTGCTCCCTTCTTCATGTCCCCTGTGGTGGGTGAGAGCATTGACTTGTTCCTCCCTCTGGTTGTCTGGCACCTTGGATCTCTGGTGTGTGATGTCGTAGTGGAGGAAGGAGTTTGTTGACAATAATATCATTTCATATAGGATAAGTAGCGAGCAGAAGACAAAGGTAAACAGAAAAAAAAAACCACACCACTAATAAAGCCCATGGAGTCATGCTAATATAGCAAAAGCAGAGTCTGACTCTTCTGATTTTATGTTTGCTCTTCATAATTCATGGTACTCATGTTCCAGTTACGCCTTGTGTCAACTTTAACATTCATGTTTCATGTCAGTAGTAGATAATTTCACCTTAGGACTGTTCTTAATGAGGCTGGTAAATGTCTAGTATTATAAATCTAATGAGACCAATGAAAAACTGTTATCAACTTGTATTTTTGGGCTGGTTGTAGTTTAATATGGAGATATGTGTGCTTCTAGCTTGCCACTTCTTTAACTCCTATCTCAGTAATGTAAAGGCATAAATGTTGTTGTTTGAACATTTGCCAATCTTCTTTACATAACAGAAGTTACATTTGTTGTCGTGAAAATTTTTCCTTTTGCTGTGGAGCACCTTATTCTTTGGTGATTTTTGCCTGCTATCCCTGCATGTTGATGAAGAAACCTTATTACTTTGACACGTACATACAGGGTAGGGGGTGGGGAATGGCATACTGACAACACTATAGCTTATGCATTAAATAATAAATAGTACACCAGTAAAAATCAGTCGAGTAACATTTTTTCTCTCCTCACCTCTCTTTTGAAGTCCTGCGCGAATACCAAGCACAGAATTGTGGCTACAGATGTTTTGCAGAGAGCTCTTTTTTTTTGTTTTTTTTTTTTGGGTTTTTTTGCTGCTGTTGTTGGAGAGTGGAATGGCACTTACCTTATTGGTTAATTTTTCTTTCTATTCATTTATTTCTTTATTTTACTCTTTAATGTAGCAGATTCAGATGTTTCTGTATAGAAGTGAATCTGAGTACAGGAAGGATTTAAGCAGTGCCTCTGTGGCTCGTTGGTATTTCAGGTGATGTTATTGCAGTATTAGAGTGTGGAAAATCATCAGATCTTCTAAAAAATACAGGTGCTTTCCGGTATGACCCTTGCATGGCCATAACTTGTAAAGCATTTGAGGGCAGGGTTTTGTTTGCTTGCTTAGAGTGTGGTGTTTGTATACTACAAATGTAGTTATCTTCAGGCGCTCTGCAGAAACAGATGGAAAAAAGATTTAGGTGTTACTTAGGCAGGTGTTGCTAACAATCCAGTACTTAAGATTTCCTTGGGAACTTCCATTTGAAGAGAAATTTGAATTGATAATAAAATACCATTGCTCTTTTCTGGGGGAAGAGAATTGTAGTTTTTCATTTGTTCTTCCCCCCCCCCCCCAAAAAAAAAAAAAAAAAGGAAGTTAGTGCTTAATGATTTGGAGGCAAAGTTGCTTCCTTTCTGAAGTGCTATCTTTTTATATAGTTTTATAGGTGCCATCTGGCTGCCACACCATAGTGGTTCAGAATATCAGTTCAGGTTCCTGCAGATGTGTTACCATACTCTGCTGCCTCCCCAGTAATTAGATAGATGGATGTATGCATGGTTTAGGTTATTTTGTTATCTAAGGTTTTCCTAACTTTTTTCTTGCCACAATAGTGGGACATATACTTATGTGGCTCTAAATGAAGTTTACACTTTATTCTTAAACTGAGAATAAAGTGTATATACTGAAATATAGTCTAAAATACGTATTTGTCTATATATACACAGAGTAAAGCTGTGCTGGAAAGATAATATTAATTTTAAGAAATAATTTTTTAGGTATAACTTTCCTTTTGATGTAGAATATTTTAATTTTTCAGTTCTCCTAAGGTTGGTTTTGAATCCCAGCCTCATTGCAATGAAAATAACATGAATATTAAAAAAAAAAAAAAATATATAGTGGCACGTGGTTTTAAAAATTCTGCTCTCCATTGAAATATGTGGAAAAGTTGAGTAACCTGAAGTTATTGTAGTTTTGCTATTAAATGATGTAGAAAAGAAGCTGACTGAATGCTCTTCTGTGGTTATAGCTGTTGGCTTGACTGTTTTGTCAATAGCAATTGAAAATAATTTGCTGTATCTTTGATTTAGCTACATTTTTGCTTAATTTTGAAAAGTATCACATAGGACATTAGGAAGAGTTCCTTTACCAAGAGGGTGGTCAAACACTGGAACTGACTTCCCAGAGGGGTGGTCGAAGCCCCTCTGTGTTGAAGAGATATTTGGACAATGCCCTTAATAACATCCTTGACCTTTTGGTCAGCCCTAAAGTGATCAGGCAGTTGGACTAGATGATCATTGTAGGTCCCTTCCAACTGAATATTATCCTATCAAGGTAAGTGTGTGGTTTAATAATGGAATGTGGAGATTTGCATTTATGATGTTTTCATACCTGCAGTGTGGAGTTTGGGTGTGGTTTTTTGGTGTTTTATTGGTGGTTATAATGGCTAGTTTGGCTGGAACATAAATACTTTGTAGTTGTGTTGTAGCTGTGTTATAAGGTGAAGGAGAACAGAACTCAGGCTGTAAAACAAATGCCTAATAACATAAATTCTTTTGTTACAAAAACAATGGAAAGAGAGGGAAAGGGGGAAGGGGAAGGAAAAAAAACCCAGCAAGTACACCCAGAGAGAACATCTTTGGTCCATTACCCCTCGTCCTGTCAGTACAGGCCCTACTAAAAGCCTGTCCCCACCTTTCCTGAAAGCCCCCTTTAAGTATTGAAAGGCCACAAGAAGGTTCTCTTCTCCAGGCTGAGCAACCCCAACTCTCAGCCTTTCCACACAGGAGAGGTGCTTCAGCCCTCTGATCATTTTTGTGGCCCTGCTCTGGACACACTCCAACAGGTCTGTGTCCTTCTTCTACTGAGAGCTACAGAAGTGGTTGCAGTTCTTCATAAAGTAATCGTAATCTAGTAAATAACTAGGAAATAATCACAAACCAGTGTTTATACTTTTTTAATAGTCATAAGCTGACATTGAATTTGCAATATTTCTTAACTTCTGTCATTAGCCCATTTTCTGGACAGAGGAATCCTAACTTTTTGGTGAAGGAAAACATTGGAGTGTTGGTTGAAGTTATGCTTTAGTTGTCCCTAGTATCAAAGAAAACACTATATTGAAAATCCAGTCCCTAATAAAAGGATTTTGCTGTACTGCTTCATGTAAATAGAAAACAGCAGGTAGAAAGTGGGAGTAAAATTATTTATTTTTCTCCAGTTTAATATCCTTTCACACACTGACTTTCAGCTCCAGTCAAATTAATTTCTTTCTGACTAAACTAGATACTGTCTTTTGAGTCGTTTATTGACAGAGTGAATACTTAAACATAAATGAACAAAATGAGCTAATCCATTTAACAAAATTCACACCTCTGTACTGTGTTTAAATTCTGTATAATAACCCTGCTGGTTTTATTGTAATTTTATGACAATGCTGCTTCTGGAAAGCAGTGTTCCTGGCTTATTTCATGAGTAGTAGCTGCCCAAGGGAAATGGTTAGGTCAGATTTGGTCTACAGATCATCCTCTGTTCCTAGTGTCCTATCCATTGTTTCCCTATATGTGGCATATATCTCCAGTTGTTGTTTCTTTCTGTGTGTTCCTTAGTCTTGTAACCTGTTAGTATCATTTACATCATTGTAAAACAACACAGTATTTTGGATTCCTGAGTGAATGCAATTCAAAATCTATGCAACTCTTGCCTTTGGCACAAGCTGCTATCCTCTCTTAGAACTGAACTTTCCTTTGAGGCCTAAGCCTGTATTTCATTAGATACATTTAATTTGATTTTACTTGAATGAAGATCTGAATAATTCAGTCTTGATTGAGAAGACGGAAAACAGAAAATCCCCATGACTTCTAATAAACACTACTGAACAAATAATCTTAAGAAATCAAAATATAATAAAAGCCTTCTGTGTCAGAGTAGTGGTCTGTCTAGACCAGTATCCTGCCTCTGACAATGGCTACAGAGAGATGCTGTTCAGAGAGAACACATCAGCTTGGGCACTTTCTGTAGTCTACTCCCCAAATACTTTCCCAGAATCCACAACTGTTGCACCAGGATTGTAAGGACTGCACATTGTCTAGTCCTGACACTATCCATTTATGAATCTGTTGTCCATAAGTTTTTTCTGAACCTGCTGGTACTCTCCTGTTTTAATAAGTTCTACAGGTTCACTATCTGCATTTTGAAGAAGTACCTTCTACCTGTTTTAAACCAGCCTCTCTTAGGAGTTTCAGCAGCAGTCCTCAATCCTAGTGTTGTTGGATTTGGTGAATAATAGTTCTGTGTTTATCCTATCTTGCATTTTATTACCAAGAAGAGTTTACTGTCGGCTACTGACTTTGAGATTTCACTTAACATTCCTCTAATCTTTGACAGAAATACTAAGTAATAATACAAATAAAACTCAAAAAAAAAAAAAAAAAAAAAAAAAAAAAAAAAAAAAAAAAAAAACCAACCCACACAATGTGGTGATCCTGCTTTTTTTGTATCAAAATATATTGCCCTCCTGATTCTGTAAACCCTGAGCATTCCGTTCTGCAGTTCGGTCAATAGATCAAAGAATATCAGCCTCTCTAGTCTGTCCTCCTAAAGCACCTACACCAAACAATCAATTTACTTGTTCATTTCTGTACCTTCCTCAATACTACCTGGGCCTGAAGACATGTTTGTACACTGTATGGCCAGAATTTATCTCGAATACTCAAGGTGTGAGCACATTAAGTTTTAATGAGTGGCACAACTTTGTCCTCTGTCCTTTTCTTAATACCTTTTTCCAGTGTGCCCAAGATTTAGTTGAACTTTGTAGACACTATTATTCCTGTGATTTAGATCTGTCAGCAATAACTAAAAACGTTTTTCCTTATTTGTAACAGCCAGCGTTTAGGTCATTTTCTTCTAGTGTATTGTCTTACGTTTCTGTACACTAAAGCACATCTTTCTGGACAGTTTTCTGATCTTCTTATAGGATTTCTTGATGGCGTTGGTGTTGTAGATAGTGTGAGCTTTCTGATATTTACTGACTCTTATTGTGCTGACTATTTCTCTCTGGGCCTTCTCAGAGCCAGAATAAATGATAGCTGTTTCTTGCATCACACTGAACAGAGTGCCTTTCTGCATCTGTCAGCTTTATTCCTATTCTATTCCTATTTTGATGCAGCCCAGAAGGGCAATTGAATCCTGGGCTGCATCAAAAGAAGCGTGGCCAGTAGATGGAGAGAGGTGATCCTGCCGCTCTGCTCTGCCCTGCTGAGACTTCACCTGGAGTCCTGTGTCCATCTCTGGAACCCCCAGCACAAGAAGGACATGGAGCTGTTGGAACATGTTCAGCAGAGAATCATAAAAATGATCCGAGGGCTGGAGCAGCTCTGCTGTGAGGTCAGCCTGAGGGAGTTGGGGTTGTTCAGCCTGGAGAAGAGGAGGCTCTGGGAGGACCTTATAGTGACCTTCCAGTACCTGAGAGGGGCCTACAAGAAAGGAGGGGAGGGACTATTCACAAGGGTTTGTTGTGACAGGACAAGGGGTAATGGCTTTAAGCTAGAAAAGGGTAGATTTAGGTTAGATATTATGAAAAAGTTCTTTAATATGAGGGTAATAGACCACTGGAATAGGTAGGTTGCCCAGAGAGATGGTGGAGGCTCCATCCCTGGAGACATCCAAGATCAGTGTGGATGAAGCTCTGAGTAGCTTGATCCGCTTATTGTGAGGGGGTTGGACTAGGTGACCTTTAGAGGTCCCTTCCAGCCCAGACATTCTGTGGTTCTATTTCTAGTTTAAACACTTTTCTTTGACCTTTCTAACTTTCAGTGTCAGTAGTGTGGCTCCATTATTGGTAATGTGTAGCCTGACAGCTCTGTCCAGGTTTCTCTTGTCTTCAAAGGTTCCCTAGTTCCTGCTTTGCCAAAATTCTTCCTCTCTGTACCACACTCACCCACTCATTGAGACTGTAAATCTCTACCTGCATCTAAGGTTTTATATATGAACCTGGCAATTTTCCGTGGAGATCCTGAACTTGAGTCTCCTGCCCCTGAAGGCATGAGTCAACCACCAGAGCATCCCTCCTGCACTTTTTTGTATATCTCTGATAGCAGCATGAAGTATATCTACTGAGTACTCCCCTGTACTTCCCAGCTCTCTAGACATATTAGGAGACATTTGTAACCTTTACATCTAGCAGACAAGTTAATCTGTATCCTCTCAGATGTCACAAGCTTAATTACCTATGTGTCTAGTAGTTAAATCTTTCCACTGCCATCACTTGCATGTCTCTTTCCATCTTTGAAGTTCCTCTCTGTGACGGGAATGTTCTTGGAGCATCCTGCAAGGAAGCAAAGCAACTTCAGCATCAGGGCAGGTCTAAGGCAATGAATTAGATCCCTTTTTCTCAGCTAGGTGCCCTCCTTTTCAGAGACTCCTGAACCCTGTGGGAAGAGCTTTTGACCATTGCTGCTGTGGAAGAGAAATTATTCTGCAATATTCCTGTACACCTAAGTTATTGACCTTTCAGATTTTTAGCTGTTCCTGGGAAGTAGAATAGCAGAGGAGAGTCTAATAATCATAGTCACGATGGTGGGTTTTTATATAATCTGCTTGCAGTACATCAATAAAAATTATCAGTGGACTAAAGAAATTGTGTAATCACTGCTGAATATTACTTAATATTGGCAAACTGAGTGGGAAATAGAGAGGATTGAGAGAGAGTGGGAAAGGATCCTAACACAGCATGATCTAGGGTGCTTGAGAAGCTGACAGACTAAAATCCCACTGAACATAAAGACTAGAGCATCATACTCATGTTTTAGACTTCCTAATATTTGTTACTAACTTTTGTGCTCTATCAATTGCTGGCACCTAGTTAACCTCATTGGTGAGGCTGAGATCCATCTCTTCAGATACACCTTTCTGTGTCTGTGCTAGTCAGTCTCAAATCCCTTTATGGTTTGCCAAGGAAAATGGGAATTTCTATGATTTTTAATTTCATTGAAATGTCTAAAGGTTTCTAGAAGCATCTATGTCTCTTAGTCGTTTAGCAGGGAAATCTAGACTACCAGCTCAGGCTTAATTATAGCAGGTGTTTAAAGAGTTTCAATAACATTCATATAGTAGAAATTTAGAATATAATGGTTATTGAGGATAGCTAGGACACTGTTGGAAGCGATTTATGGGAACTTTCCCCATACAAAAATATTTAATTGAGTTCTATGAGATACATGATATGATCTTTTTAGTTTATTATTAGACCTTGGTTGATCCTCAGCTTGGTATTGTGACAGGTTCTTGGTACCCAAAAAAAGGTACAGACTGTTTAGAAGAATACAGAAAAGCTAACAACAATTATAAGGATTTGGAGAAAAAAAATCTAGGGGAAAAAAAAAAAATTATCTGTGTTCAGTAAGGAAAAAAAAAAGTGCTTGGGAAGACAAATCATAAGAGTCCTCAAATATCCAAAGGACTGTGGCAAAAGAATTGTTTTCTGTGTCTGTTGCAGATGGAAGTGTTAATTAGTTTAGATTGCCATATTTAATCTAGTGCTATCCTTTATTTAGATTTAAAATAAATGAACAAAAAACTCCTCCAAACCCACTAACAGCTTAAGTTTTAGAGGGGAAAAAGAAATACTGTCAGCTGAACAGTTACATACTGTAATAGGTTATCCAAGAGAGTTTGGAACCTCATACCATTGGTGGTTCTAAAATCAGGTTGAATAATATCTGGCATGATGTGAGATTTCTGAATTTGGAAGGGAGCAAGCGAGGGAAGGAGGGAGAAAGGGGGCAAAGGCCTGAAGTGTGAGGCTGTAACTAGGAAGAGCAAGCCCCTTGTGGCAGGACTGCCTCCAGCATGGAAGGCAAACCTTCATCTGCTCTGTTAGTCCAACCTCAAAATCATGCTAGTGGGGGAACTGCAGAGCAAGTGACCTAGTGCCTGGAGAATAAAGGGCAGCCAGGAGTCATTGTGGTACACACGCAAGTAACAGAAGAGCTGCAATGGGGAAACTATGAAGACAGCTTATGTATGTATGTTTTGTGCTTGAAAGGGGCATGTCCTTTATGGCAATATTTTCCAGCCACATTTGGATTAACTTGTTTAAATTTCTCAATGAATACAACAGTAATGGCAGCATGAATAGAAAAGCAAGACTAAAGACAAAGTTCATGGACAAATTATAGGATAAGAGTTTAAAATTCTAAAAGAAATCACTGAGAATAGAATGGCAACTACATTAATGAATAAAATTCAACAAATAGATTTTTTGTTGTGTGCAGCTTCATAAGCCTCATTGATAAGTATTTGTGTTTTTTTTTGTTTTGTGTTTTTTGTTTGTTTGTTTGTTTGTTTGTTTGTTTTCCAATAATGAAGCAAGACATGAAATGGCAGCATTAGAAATGAGAAACATATGTGGAATGCCACACAATGTACTATAGCTCCTTCAGGATTATCTGACTTGTTATAAGGAATGCATGGAATACTTTCTGTGAATAAACATTTGAACCATTCACAATGTGAGTGATGTCACTCTATGGTAGATTTTTTTTCCAAGATTTGCAAAAGCCCAAGTTCGTTGCTGCACAGACTCTGAAGCCCATCAACCTGCACTGTTACACACCTTATCATGTTGATAGAGCAATAAAGGCAGGATATGAGGGGCAAGCTAAGATTGTTTTTGTCTCTATAGACTGCATTTTTCAGTTCTACAGTATGGCTGCATAAATATTGAGATAGATGGCTTATAAGAAAAAACAGTTTATTCTATTAATAGGCATTTTAAAAATAGCTCATAAATCTGTTTGTTTCACCTTACTCAGTAATGCATTGTGTTAAGTGTAATAAAATAAATTTCTGTTGGCATGGTGGAAAAATTAAAGATCCATCAAGTACTCCTACAACATGGGATTGTCGATTTGCTGATTATCTGCTAGAGAACAGACCTTCGTTAGCAAAAATAGGACTAGTAACTGTACTGTCCTTTCAGCTTATGTATCCAAGAGGTACGTATTTGCCAGTAGTAACAGCACAACAGCAGAGAAGAATGTGGTGTTCAAATATCTGAGTGGTTGCTCCTTTACACCAAAGGAGAGCATTTAGGTTCAGATTTATTGCTTGATTTTTCAAGTGGACATCCCTGCGTGTAAAGAATTCATTCCTGGCCATGAATGTGTCAAGTAGACAGTTCTTAAAAAGATTGAGCCTCAACTGACTTGGAATAGTGTTTTATTAAGATAAAGTTTCTCACTGTGTCAGTTCATATCTTATCCTAGCTTAGGAAAAAAATGAAAACAACCCCAAAAAAAACCTGAGGGGCATGAGTTCTCTGTAAACAAGAAGATCAGCGCAGTACAGCACTTGTCTACCCAAGAAACAGCCTGGCATAAATGTGACTTGCATGCTATTTGTACTAAGAATAGAGTTTCTGGCAACTGTTGATGTGAGTGGCATCCACTTCATAGTTAAGTAATCAGTCATGTAGACTTTTCATATCCCTTCCTTTTGCATACCTGCAGATATTCACATAGGAGACACAAAAGAATTAAGCATTTTAATCTTATTATAGCTTTTCACACAGTTATCATTTCACACTTCCATGCTTAAGTAAAGGTTTTTGGAGGGTACCTTTTAAAACCATCAAAAGGAAGAAATAAAAAAAAACTTGTTCCAGCTTGTGTATATATATGTGTGTAAAGAATAGATACAGTGGCTCTAAATAGAATGGAATGTAATTACAGGATTTGCATAGGAGAGTGATTGGTGCTACAGTGAACAAACAGAGCTTGAGTATAAATCAAAATGTATAATTTTTTTACTGCTTCTTCCAGAATAATGAACATAATTTCTGACAGAACATAAAAATCCAACAAAAAAAAAACCAAAAAGTCATAGCAGTATTTCCCTCCTCCCTGCTCCACTGCAGCAAAAACCCTTTATATAAATATTCATTACTACCGAAAAAACAAATGTACTCTTGGAACATGGGAATGCTGTGTATCATTCAGAAGCATCCTCTTCTGGCAGGCACCTGAAGTTGTACACAAGCTCTTTCAACTAGGAGGATGGTCACAGACATATGTGGCCTCTGGGACAGAAGGAAGGAGAATGAAGAGGAAATTAAAACTTCCATAAACCATTGCTTATTTTTGAAGTGGTACACTTGCTCTTCCTTTTCATACTGTCCTTTTTTTCCTTCCCCTAAAGACTACCCAATATTGCTAGAATATTTAATTTGTGTTTTGGCTTTGAAGATACTGCTTTACTTGGATAGCAATGTGACATCTGCACAGGGGAAAGGATACTAAATTCACAAATAACATTCAAAATTTAGATTGTACAACTGTTCCTGAAATCCACTGTCCTTTGTGTCTTTATATCTGTTAAAATTGTACCTATTCGGATGCTATGCATTTTTTGAGCCATGTTTAGATGTGAAATACCTTTTCATGGTTTAGATAATGCAGGTGAGGTAGCTGTCATTTTACAAACAGTCAAAGATGGACTTGTTTACTTCCTGATGCAATAATTAGATTATGCTTTGAATATAAACAGGTAAAATGTGAGAAGATCATACATTACAGGTAGCCCCAAGTAGAGTACTTAAGGGACCAAGAAAAGAAAGGGATCTTAATTCTATCCTTTACCCTGACTACTAAAATACAGAATGAAGCACTGGTATTTCTTTCTGCTTAAGATAGAGTGAAAGTTGAAGAACAACATCTTGGAAACCTGTCGATGACGATGTCAGAAGTGTTCTGACATAGACTGACTTCAGGAAAGTGACTTTTGGCAAGAAGGATAAGCATGGGCCCTGTTAAGAAGAAAGGAAGGCAAACAAGTCACTGCTCAGGTTTCTTATTTCCCCTTCTGCACAACTTAATACTAGTCTGCACAGAGCAAACAAGAAATCAGTGTGATCAGTTATCACACAAGGAACGTTTACGTAAAGCACCTTTGCAGCACTTTGTATGCATCAGCGGAGCTACATTTAGTTCATACAGTTTCCAGTCAAAGATCTACTTTAAACCACAGGTCTTCATTCATGTTAGTGAATGCTGTCTTAGACCATTTGGCTAGCTGAAATGGTGAATGAAAGCAAGGTATTTTTTTAAGACAGTCAGTACCTACATTGTGAAGAGTTACAGCTAAAACTGAACTGCTTGATTTCCATTCAGAAGCAAGTGAGAAACAAAATAAAAGCACCCTCATGATCAAAAGGAAGTTGTCTAAGCATCTTACAGAAGCCTGCACTGAGACACCAATAATACAGCAGGAAAAGAACTTTCCTGTCCTTTAGGCAGCTTTTTTTCACAGACATAATACCAATCCTTTTCCACTTACTGTGAAAAACACTATTTTTCCAAACTGACAGAGGAAAGAGAAGGGTTTATTATTACAGTGTGGTTTGGACTGTGAAACTCAGATATGCTGTCAGGTAAATTTTGGCAAAATGCTCTGAGAAAGGAATCGGACATCTACTTGATGCTAAAATGATTACTCACATTTGCAAAACCAAAACAGAGAAAACAGATATTGAATATGGTAATGAAATAGCTGTGCAGATTTGTTTACTTGAAAAGACCCTGTGTGGGTTGACTTTTTTCTTTAAATGCGTTTAGAGGCAAGGTCAATTCCACTGTTTAAATTACATGAAGTACTAATGCATTGAGGGAAAGTTACTTTACATAGAAATTATACCTCAGTTAAATATTCCTTTGTAAGTTCCTCAAACAGAATTTCAATTACACCTTGCTTTGTCCTAACAAGCCATTCGGAATCTTTTTGAAAGGCTTTCAGAAACAAAGTGACCTGTTCCTTTACATTGTGAACATGTAAAGAAATGGTCACTTTACCTACATCCTAATCCTAAATGGAAGAAGAAATTGCATTTTGGAATATCTGGTGTGATTTGTTGCAGGCTGTCTGTTAGATAGCACTTTTGGAAAATGATAGAAGACATTAATTGATTTTGTAGTTCAGTGACACTAAGGTAAGTTATTCTCTCAATCACACGGCTTGGCTTTGAGTCTTGTTTTCATTTTTATTCTTTTTGATTTGAAAGGTTTATATCAAATATATAGGAGGCACTTGACGGGAGAAACATACCATGCAACGCATAATTAGTATGATGAATGTGTCATCCAGTGTCTGCCTTTGGTTAACTTACTGGATTTTAGAGTAAGGACATTAGTGCCCTGGGAGGAAAAGCAGAGTTTAGGTGAGAGGAGGAGAGAAGAGTAAACAAAAATGTTTTTGGGTCTGAAGTGTTAGCTGAAAACCAGCACTTGGGTGTTATAAAATGTAAACCACTTTGTTTTCTGAGCAGTGTTAGCATAAGCTTTTTTTTATCAACCAGTAGCTGCTATCAAGTATTATCCAAATGTTGTATGTAATAAATCCTATAAGATCCAATATCTAAGCTGTTATATATTTGGTAAACAAACAAAATTTTTCTTACCTGTGAATTCAATACTAGTAACTTGTAGTATAGTGGAGAGTGAATAAACTCACTGCATCAGCCACTTTTCACTTTTCTCCTTCCCTCACAAAGATGCACAGTTAGATACACTGTACTAAGGACAGTGCTGTGACCTGATCCTTGGGGAAGTCTGACCTTGAATGTCTTCAGGGATGGGCCTCCACCACCTGTCTGGGTAACCTGTTCCAGAGATCAACCACTCCCATATTAACAAACTTTTTCCTAATGTTTAACCTAAAT
>NW_008595630.1:0-16818 GCF_000691845.1 Merops nubicus
GCTCGGCCCGGGCCCCCAGGAGCGGGGCCCCTCCGGCGCGTGCCGCGCCGTTCCCCGGCACAAAGAACCCAGGCAACGCCGCGGCGTGCGAGCCGCTCTTACTCGAACTGCTCCTTAACATGTAGTTTCGGCGGTGCGGTCCCTTGAACAGTTTTCTTCATCGAGAGTGCCGTAAATCTGTAAGGCGCCGCAGCTCTTTTTGGGAATCCGCTGTCCTAGAGTAGCATCATTGCTTGCCACGGCAAGAAAAGGAACGGTAGTCGCTTTTTTGGAAGTTGCTCTCAGCTATTGGAATTTTCTGTTTTCCTTTTGTAAGCATACTACAGTTAATAGGCCTTTTTTGTTACATCTGTAGAAGTGCAATCTATAAGTTGTTCCTGTTAATGTGCTGTAACAGAATAGCATGTCACAGTAACTTTACTTAAGGAAAAGAGTATGTGAACATCGGGAGTTTCTAAGTTTTTTGATATGATGAAGTTAGACAAAGGACCTGACAAATTTATCTCCAGCAGAATTTCTGGGTTCTTACGTGTAAATTTGAGAGCAAACTGACCTGCAGCCTCTATATTAAATAGAGTGTGCACCTTACACCATTGCTAACAGCTTCAAAAAACGATAATTGCATAAAAGGAGTAAAATGAGTAACGATACAGGGGTCCTTAGAGCTGTGAATGTCATCAGCAGAGAAGGCTTATTTGTTCTGAACAGAAGGCACCTGCCATGCTATAAGCACAGTGTCAGAAATTGCTGTTTTGTGATGTACCTGTCAGGAAATGCTAGCATTTTTTTGCAAGGCTTGTTACTAAATTTGCACAAAGAAGGGTAAGCAACCTGTATATTTTTAATGTGCAGTAAGACGTTATTACCGAGCATGTCAGATGATACTGATACTCAGTGGTTTTCTGATAGTTTCTGGGGAGATGCTGCAAGTTCCTGCAGGACACTTGTAAAAGGGTTATTAATGGTGGGGTCATGTTAGGGGAGGATTATAAATAAGATAATACAATAGTAGTATGTAAGTGCTTTGCAACACGATATTGTGATTAAGATTAGGCAGCAGTTATCTTGTATGGGAAAAGCTGTTACTTGATTTTGTGAACGCTGCACCAGAAGGCACAAGTACACCCTTGCAGAGAAGGGAGGGAGTACTCATTTAGAGAGGATGCAGAATAAGAAGCAAGCAAGCACTGCTTCAAACGTGTTAGGGTTTCTAAATGCTGTGAAGAGTATGCTTACAGTCAGTGAAGCGACAGGATGAGGAAAGAGGCCCTGTTCCCAAAGCTGTGCATACACATGGGCATGCCTGTCCACTTCTGGACAAATCAGCTTTTTGAGCTCAGTCCTAATGCTGTCCATTGGATTACAAAATTGACTTGGCTCTGTTTAGTGCAAGGTAAGGCTTTTGCCTGCAGGGTGAAAAGAGTTGCAAGTTGTACAAAAAGTTAGATGCGGTTAGCAGGTAGTAACTATGCTGAAGACAGCAGTGGGTGAAGAGACCATGTAGGGAGAGCTGTTCTAGCTTCAGAACTGGGGTAGGTGACAGGAAGATATTAACTCCAGACAGTCTGTGAAAAGACCAATAAGCGGTGCAAGTACTAGTGCAAGCCTGCTACTTGACTGGGGTGTTTTCAGATTGTGACTGACGGCGTAAATGCAGAAGCGAATGTACAGTGTAGCTGTTTTCCCTCTTCTTGTCTCCACTCCCAAAGGTGCGTATGCGCTATTACGGTTCTGAAGGTGCCCTATGAAAGGAGCATATAGCTCACCATACTTCTCCCAGCTGCTGTTGTGCTATTACTCCAACTTGGATTCTGTGGTGACTCTCTGAAACCTGGCTACCTGGCAGCTGTTTCGTCTCTGATGGTCTCTATGCTGCAGTTTCTGACTCTGCAGTAATATTGCAGCACAGATTACTTTTAGCACAGAGGGATGGAACTAGCAAAACCTCAAGCGTGGTCAAAGAGCATGTTTTCAGTATGACTACATGTGATGACATCCAAACAAAGAGGAGAAACTGCATTCCCTTATGATATCCTGACGCAATCAGAATTTACCTATGATATGTCATCAGTATTCATTTAAATTAATTGTGTTACTTGGAAGTAAAAGAACAATTAAATGAATTGTGTTACATGGTATAAAGCTGTCTGTATGCTCAATGCTCAACTCACCTGCTTCCTGGACAATGGGATTACTTAACAGACAAAATACTTTATCCTTGTGAACACTACAGAACCAATATTGACATAGGAGAGAGAGCTGCAGTCCTTTCTGCTTCATGTGGTATTATCAGAAGTGTCAGTGAAGTGCTGTTTGCAGAGTTTTTATTGCCAGTTAGTACATGAGAGGAAGACCATGATTTGATCCCTGTTTTTCCTCTCCTTGCTGATTCTAGTCTGGTACTGCGTGCTGTTGAGACTTGTTTGCCATGTTCTTGCTAGATTTAATAATATGATGAATATGTCTGGAACCCGTGGTGTCTGAAAATGAGAGGTTTCGGGTGTTTTGACTTGAGAAGAATTCTGAACTCTGACAATACTTTTAAGAGTATTTTTGTAGTATAAGCAGACATGAGCATACTTGGTGAAATTCCACCTTCAGGAGAAAAATAATAGAAGTCATTTTGTTATTCTGATGGGGTAGAACTTGGCCATTGTGCATTAATTGACTTCAGAGGCTCCTGCCCAAGTTGAGTTGAAAGGTTTGTTGTTTTGTTTGGTGTGTTTTTTTGTTGGTTTTTTTTTTTTTTTTTTAGTGAATTCTTAAGTGGTGCTCTGGGGGCAGAGGTGGGGTGCAAGGTTTACTTCAGTCTCTCATAATTCAGTCCACCTATTTGCTGGGCTTTGGATTTGGCTTGACAAGAGCGATATATTAGGGTTTCATTTTTAATTTAGTTATGAGGTCACAATGAGCTCTGTTACATCCATGTAATCCTGGTGAAATTGCTGGTTTTGCATCAGTATAGTGAAAGACATTCCTTGTAAACTCAAGCAGCAATGGAGGTTTTCTAGTGATATTTTTGTCGTTAACTAAGCATTACAAAATGGCAATGTCAGCTTCTTTCTTTCTTTTTTAAAAATAGGGTTTTTTCAGTGTAAAGATGTTCTCCCTCTGTCTCACTTCCATATTTATATTGTCTGGGGTTCAGTGTTGTTTTGATATTTTGGCTATAAGAATTTTTTTTTGTTTTACTGTATCTTTCCTTGCATCCTCTAAAGCACCATGTGCACCTATAGCATTACACACCAATGAATCTACATTTAAAAATGTGCATTCAAATATTTTAGTTGCAAAGTCGGACTAAGTCGGAGAATATCGGAGTTAGGGTTGTGCAGATCCAGCTCTGTGCTGTGAGCCACCCTGTTCACTGAATGAGCCAATGATCTGCAGGAAAAATGGTACGTGATCTTAACAGTTAAAAGGAGGATTTATGCAAATGGAGCTTAAGTCATATGCTGTTTTAAATATGATGCTTCCTAATTTTTAAGAGCTCAGCTTCCAGACCAAATAACCTTCTTGCGAATTAGTTTGTAAAGTGGAACCTCTAAGTATTGTTTCTTTTCTTCACCATTATACACAGACAAAAAAAAAAAATATATTTGGTGGTATAAACTTCCCTTGTTGACCTTAATAAATCCTTAAGTGGGATTTGAGCCTTCAGTAGTGATTTCTAATTCAGGTAATTGCCTTACTTGTTAAGGTTGTTATTTGGTGAGCGAGGAAGGACCTTCAGGGTCTGTGCCTTGTCTAGGGGAACAGGGGGTAAAGTCTGGCCTACTCCATCCTCTTTTCTGCTGTCTATCCTGCCACTCTTGCTTTGTTTGCTTCAGCAACCTGCAAGTGCTCCATAGCACACTGCCACTCCTCTGTCAGAGCTGAAGCTGCCCAGCTGTTGTGTACATGGAGTTCATGCACGTTTAATTTTTTTTTTTTTGAGAGGCCACCAAATACTTGATTAAGTAAAGCAAGCAGGCATAGGAAAATAGTTCAGTTTAAATTGAATGGATAGCCATGAGACAAAGAACATCTCTGCTGTTCCAGTGAACTTCAAAGGCTGCCTGCCAACGAGGCAAATGCCAGAGGTGCTCAGAAAAGTTGCAAAACTCTTTGTAGTGAAAAGTGTTGTCTAATATTTGTGTGCCTACCAGGTTTTTCCAATAATAGAAAATGAAAATTCATATATGAATACAGCAAAGAACCAGATTTTATTGAAGTTGGTGAGACTTCTGCAGTTGAGTTATTTTAGGATTTTGCCTTAAATACTTTTGTTCAAGTCTATCAAATAATTTCTTACGGAAAAGTATTCTGTTTGGTCTACCAGTAAATTTAGCCAATGGTACAAATATAAAACAACCTCTTCTCAAAATCAACTAAAGAATTCTTGTCCATAATAAAGTTAACAAACATCCAGGATGTAAATGTAAGTCATGTGGTGTGTCTCATCTAGCAAGCAGTCCATAATTTTTCTCTGTATATAATAGCTTCCTGGACTTTACGACCCACATCTAGTAAATAATTCCATTCTTATGTGGAATGGTAAAATTAGAGAGCTCTGTAAACAACTTTTTAACAGGAAAGTGAGATAGTGGTTACAGTTCACATGTTAACTTGCACAAGTGTCTCAAAAAATAGCAACCTCAATGATTTTTCTTGCACATATTTACTGTTTTTCTTGTTATCAGCTGCCACCTCCAGAAATCTGAATACTCCCTCCCTCCATTTGGTCTTAAAAAGAAGGACTTCCTGAGCAAGGAGCTGTAGTATAATTAAATAGATGTGTTTAACTTTGAAAGGTGTTATTTTTAGGACTAGCTCAAAAGGGCAGATTCTCCTTGGAGACATTATAATATGGCCAGATTGTCTACTCCAACTGAAAGAGCAATGCAAGACTAAGGTAGCATTGAGGTTTACCTAAAAGTTTTTCACAGACGTTATTGCTGGGCAAAAAGAAAACTGGAGGAGCTTGCAGAGTGGGCACAGCTTCTGAACCTCTTGTCCCTTGTTGCTGCGCTGGAAAAAGTGTCAGCTTCCAGAGAGGCTGAGCCCAAGGAGTGATGTCTTTGTTCCCTTCCCTTTATTAGGGCTGTATTGGTGCTGCTTCTTTTCCCTGTGCTTGTACAACAAACGGCTCTTCTTAGGAGTGCAACACTTGGGTGTAGCACAGGTGGGTACTTGCCTAGCCAGGGTTATTCAGCAGACTGCAGCTATTCCCTAGCTACCACTGGTCACTGCCATTGCTTCCCTGCAGTTCAGGTCCTCAGGTACAAGGAACTGAGAAGTTTGTATATGCTCCTGGTAAGAAAAGGTGTGTGCGTGTTTTAACGGGCATATTGCAGACATATTTGTCTCCCTGCTTGCCTAGTTTTTTTTTTAATTCCTATTTGCTCTCTGCCCCCCCTTTCAGCAAAGGGGAGCATACAGCAGTTTGCTGTCCATCTGGTTGCAACTTACTGTGAAATCATAATGTAGGCATATTTGGCCCCATCTTGAATTTCTTATGTAGGTAAAACTGTTAATAGAATGACAGCTGGAAAAGTGTTTATTCTGACCTGTAAATGGAAGTTAAGCACAGAGAGCAAGCAGAAAGGCTGCTTTCTGGATGTTGTCAGTCTTTTCCTACATTTAAAAAAATCCCTTGTGTTATGCCAGTATTTAAGGCAAAAAAGACCGAGTCTATCATTGTGCTGTACACTGTAAAAGGTACAGAGAAAAGACAAGTCCTGTCCCAGAGGATTTGCAGTTTAAATGCAATTTAATTAACATTATGATTTGTGATAGAGGCTTGGGCAAGCCTCCATTACACAGGTAATGCTGTGTACATGTCATTTTTCCATCCTAGCACAAGCTTGTAACTTAGTCTCTAAATACATAGCAGATACTAAACTCATTGTTCAGTAGTAGGATGGGGGGTTTTAAGTCAGTATGTATGACACTTTTAAGAATCTTTGTAAGTTTAGGTCTTGTGCATTTTGAGTATATCCAGATACTTCTGTTTATCTACGTATTGAGGATCAACAATGACAAAGAGAAGTCTTACTGCTTTTGGCAGCAAGCGTACATTTTTGTTGTCATCAGATACCACATTACAAAAGTTGAAATCATAATAACCTAACTTTTTTCTAGTTACCTAAAGGAGTACCACAGACAAAACAATTAAGCTGTATTTCTATTACAATGTTCTGAGATCTTGCTTGAAGATAAGAGTACCTCCAAAAGTAAGTTTTTAATTCTGCTGCTTTTATGCATACAACAGCTAACTTTTGTACATTGTCTGCTTCATTAATCAATAGTTTGCGTTTCATGTAGTGACATGGAAAAGCCTGCACTTATTTTTAAACAGGAAGATGTGTTAATAAAACCAGACAGTAAGTGGGAGAGTCAGAAGCAAGTAATTTGTCTGATACAGTCGTCTTTGCCATTGAAATTGGGGATCCTTGCTTTGGTTGTTACATGCATATTTATTATATAAGACAGTGCTGCAGTGACGCCCTTGTGATCTGAAAGTGCTTGTGGAAGGGTAAGAGTAGTTTTGGCTTTGGGAGGAGAGTGGCTAGAGTTTGTTCACTGCATTTGTGAAAATATTTATTTTGTTTTGAACAAAAGTGCAATCAAGTGTTCAGCACAGCATTGGAATTTTTTGCCTTTTTTCCTTGCGAGAGTCAGTTTAAAACGCTGTAGGTAGGTCTTCCTAGAAAACTTAGTAAAATTCTTATTGCCTGTTTCAATACAGGACAAAAGCTTCCTAGAAAACTGAGTTGGATGAAACTTACTGCAAATTAATTGTATTTGAACAGATATTCTGTGCATTAGTATATCTTTGAAGTATTTTAAAATGAAAATCCAGCATTCAGTACACAGCTGTGAAACCATGCTGACAGTGGGCATACTGAGTAGTTTTGGGGAGAAGAAAACTATTTGATGGCTTCTATTACTGTCTCATCACAGCTGTGGCGTATCTATTGGTGACTGTAACTGAATATCTGTAGTAGAATTTTCACTGATGACAGCCAGCTCTGCTCTACGAAACTGAACGGAAAGGGCTGTTAAATCACTGCTAGGCTGCATCTTGCAGTACCTTGCTGAAAGACTTGTGCTTTGTGGAATTCTTTCCAGTTCAAAAGGAGTTTTAAAAATAAAAGGCACAGAAAACCCCAAAGATTTGCTTTTAGCCCTGAGGTCAGAGATGTCCAGAGACTGGTTAGTGTGTAGAGGTTGGGGTTTTTTTTAAATGCACAGTGTTATATGACTTGTATTGAAGTTTTCTGGAATACGTTATTTAAATATTCAGGAGTTTGTTGAGGAATAAATCTGTGATGTATGTAACTGTGAGATGCTCAGATTCATGGATGTCTTCACCAAAGTTGTCGCTCTGCTATTTGTTTTCTAATGTGAAAATGAGGAAGAATTCTTTTAGTTGTCTGCTTCTTGTGAGACAGAAAAAACTGATGAGGCAGTCTCTATAGTTTTAGAAGTCAGGATCAAATCACCATAGTGACTGTCGAGACTAACATTACAAAAAGTTTAGATTTTGTTAAAGATACTAAAAATCTTTAAAGATACTGACCATCTTTTTGCATCTATTATTCTGTATAGAAGAAAGAAGTAATTGTTGTGCAGGTAAAATAATGTGGTTCTAGCTAAACTAGAGACTATGATGGTTATCCATGACTGCTGCTTTTAGGCTGGTTCCCAGGCCTCATGCCCTGCCAGAAAGTCGAGGAATATTGATGTCTCAAGGAAAGTATCCTTTGAAATGCTGGGTAGGCCTGGAGTGCCAGGGAAAGAATTGCCTCAACAGCCAGCGGAACAGGCCAGAGGAGCTCAGGGAGTCATACAACCCTTTCAATATTGAGCTACGTACTGTCCAGTTGTAAGGGTGTGTTTTGTTTTTATAATGACATTCTCTTGATTAAAAATACTTGTTAGCAACTCCGTTGTACTCTTCTGAAATTTAGGAGCTATGGAAAGGAACTTGGTCCTTTTCCCTTTAGCGGTGGATGTTGCACCCAATCTGAATGCACTGTTTCAGTCTGAAGATTAAGTAGGCTTGTTGCTTTTGCGAAACTTCTTTCAGTCTAATTTCCCTTTTTTGGGGGAAAGGAAAAGAACTGTAATCAAAGTAGCTGGTAGCCTGCCAGGGCCTGAGTCGGAAAGCAGAGGATACAGTGAACTAGCAAACAAAACCTCATTGGTTATTTGTTTGACACATTTGGAAATGCAGCTGGTTCTCAGAGTGCCTAGGTGACTGGCATCAGCTAAAGTGTGATAGATATTTGTTGGGTTAAATGAAGTAAGTGTATGGTCTAGTGAGAAATAAGCCATGTCCTCATCTAAAGACACTGTTAACTACCACTTTGACTGCCTTGGTGGAGAGATTTCATAGACTGAGTGAACATGTGAAGTCAGCTTTCTTCTGCTTTGTATCTTGATGTACAGATTAAGGTACATGGGACAAATTGACTGGAAAATACAGGCTTGCACATTTCATTTTGTCCAGAGAGGGAGGACTTCATAAGCCCTAGTGCTTATGTATTTCAAAGGCTTTAAAACTCACTTTAAAGCATGTTCACCATTTGCAGTGGGCTGTATGGGACAGGAGTTTTTCTCCACGTAATGTCTAATGTAGTGAAATACTTACCTTGATTATGACGCTATCCTAAAGCAATGCTGAATGTTTTATCATAGAATTAAGATTAAAATGTTAGTGTGTTCAAAATTTTGAATTATAAAATGGAGAATTTGGTATCAGAGGTAAAAGAAGTGATGGTGGCACTTTCCATCCCTAGAAGGCCATCTGATCTTGGGGCAGTATACTGGTTTGGTTTAAATGGTTTAACAAAGCACTTCAGTTGGAAATAGACTGTTTTTTTAATTAGCTCCACTGAGTATGTAAAGCATACTGCATGAACAGCATTTGGCAGGAGAGGGACATAATGTAGCTGAAACGTTTAATTACATGCTGTAGGCAGCTCTGTCTAGGTCAGAAGACAGCATATTATCAAATAACATTGTAGGCATTCAGAACTTCCACAGTAGCTTGGTTATTCATTGAATAATTGGTTGTCGTTAAGCAGATAATGGCACTGTTTGCATTGAGAGCCTAGGTGTGAAGTATATGGCATAGATTATTTATATTTTAAAACCTCTGTTATCCACTTGATATGGATATACCTAGATGAACTATGTACTATGAAGAACTATGTAGAACCAAGTTTAATAAAAGCTTTTACAACAGTGAAGGCTGCCTGCTCTACCGTGCATGTCACAATTCTACTTACTGTATGCTACCAGCAGTTCTGAAAGTGTCTTAAGATTTTTTTTTTTTAGTTTATTAAATTTAATTTTATATGGGTGTTTGTCTGCAGCAACAATTATTAGCATACAGATTGTTTAAATGTAGACTGTATTAAAAAAATAACCAAGTAAAAGATGCTCCAAAGGAAAAAAAAGGTTTAGAAGCTTCCTAAACTGCTTGAGGACAGAAAGGGAGGAAGATAAATACTGAAGGCGAATGAGTGTACAATTAAGACATGCAAGTAGGAGTTACAAGAGAAATGACATCTCTTTCTCTGTCGCATAGTGTACCTTATTCTTGTTATCCATAGAAGAGAAAGTATTTTGACCTTACAAATTATTAGTTGGGCTTTTTAATGCTTTCAGATCCCAAGGTAGAGTAGGAAATTATTGGCTGCAGTGTCAATAGCTGTTAATTTTTGCAAGCACATCAGAGTATGATCTAAAGTTAGTTTGCAAACTCCCCTGGGCACTCACTTATATAAGCGCATGCTGAGAGGTAACTATCAGCTTGGTAAAATCTCCAGTTGCTTCAGTGCTCTGTTTAGAAGGGCTAGGGAACAGATTATGATGAATGGGCTGTTTTCCCCGAGATTTCATCCTGCTTAAGACAAGCATCTTATTTTCTTTTTTCCCAAGCTGGAGTTTAAAAGAAAAGCAATAAGATGGTAAAGGTATTGCCTTAAAGGACTAAGAAGTGATCAAACCTACTCAAAGTAATGGTTTTATTGTATCAAGTGCAGCACACTCCGTTAATCAAAACACACATTTTACTTCTGTGACTGTTCAGCCTGCAGATCTGTCTGCCTTGCAGTAGAGTTGTATTTTCAGTATGAGCTATAGATCCGTTTGAGCTGTGATCAGCATTCTGCCTTCCCTAAGGAGGTGGTAGTGATTGTAACATTTATCATACATAAAAAAATCTGTCTTCCTGTATCTAGCTGCCAAAGGACATGTGAAAAACGGGGACAAAGCAAGCAGTGCCCATGATCTCAGTAACCCCTCAGATGACAAAACTGATGGTGAACTAAGGAAATGGCTTCCCTACTTTTTCACCTGAACCCCCTATTTAGACACAGCAGTAGTTGTGAGTTGGGCTGATTTAGTAGCACGTCTGTAAAGGATTCTGCAAGCAGAACAGCACAGAGCCACAAAGATGATTAAGGGGGTGGAGCATCTCCCTTACGATGAAAGGCTGAGGGAGCTGGGTCTCTTTAGGTTGGAGAGAGGAGACTGAGGGGTGACCTCATTAATGTTTATAAATATGTAAAGGGTGAGTGTCGGGAGGATGGAGCCAGGCTCTTCTCTGTGATGTTCAATGATAGGACAAGGGGCAATGCTGCAAGATGGAACATAAGAGGTTCCACAGAGACAGAAGGAAAAACTTTCTCACTGTGAGGGTGACAGAGAACTGCAAGAGGCTGCCCAGAGGGGTTGTAGAGTCTCCTTATCTGGAGACATTTGAATCCCGCCTGGATGCATTCCTATGGCACCTGCTCTAGGTGGTCCTGCTTTGGCAGGGGGTTGGACTAGATGATCTTTCGAGCTCCCTTCCAGCCCTTAATAGTCTGTGATTCTGTAATACTCTTTGAAATGCTGGTGTTGGTGGTCTGCGCATGCAGCTGTTGACCTGTGCTGCAAGGATGTGAACCTCTAGGTGAAAACAAATTGTTGTTCACTCCAGAAATTGAGTATGCAGGTAGAATGCTGTGGCTTACATTAAAAATGGTTGCTTGGAAATGGAGTGAAATGTTGGGCAAGAGTGAGAATTGTTTATGTTCAAGGGAAAATCCAAGCGCACATTGGTGCTCTAATAAGAGCAGGGAGTTTTGCCTGGATTCTTTAGGACCGAAAAAAAAGCTCAGAATTTAATGCATGTTCTGCTGCCATCAAGCAGCCCTGTGACTGGAGCAGAGATATGAAACGAAGAATGAAAGTTTTCCTGTTTAGGGAATGAAAGATGGAGCAAACTGAAATGGCGGAGCGCTTTTCCACAGAAAAACACTGAACGTTTGAACTTTGCTTTAGTCCTCTGCTTTATGACATCTAGTGAAGACGATGGATTGGTGATTCTTCTGACTTGGCAAAGTTAAGGCTACTTTCTGGAAAATGCAGTAAAACAGCCTCAGAGGGTGTTTTACCTCTGAGGATGGTTACAGATTTGTGCTCCTCTGAGAAGTATGTGCCTTTGAGACAGAAGGAGAAAGAAAGGACTCGCAAGCCAAGATCAAAATAAAAAATTAGATATAAAGGTGCTGTACATGACCTGTTTTTCAACTCTCTGCTATGGGCAGTGAAGCTGCCTGGTACTTAATTTCCAGTCACTTTCCTCAGATCAGGTTTTCTCTTCCTTTCACCCCCAAAGGACTGAACTGTGAGGACTCTCCTGATTTAAGCAAGTAGAGACGTGTAGCAGCAGCTACTGTGTTGGCATGCCAGACCTAGCTGCTCCCCTTTCTACTTACGGCGTTTGGTGTCAATGGCATTCAAGTTGCTAATTGTTAATTTAACATCCAAATGAAAAGATAAATGAAGATATGGGTATGTCCATAGCTAGAGTATGTGTATCCCCAGGTATGTGGCAGTGTTGCTTAGATTTTTGTGAACTTTGAGATAGTTCTACATTTATTTTAGTGTGTGGATAAATGCATGTTTAAACTAGCTCCCATATTTTCTCCAAGGTGTAGTTTTGTATTTTTATAATAATTTTTAACTAAAATGTTGGAGGAAACCTTTCAGGCATGAGTATTTAAACTCATATCTGGTAATGCTGCTCACTGTTGGAATCCATTTGCCTAGAAAATCCTAACAAGTTTTTCCTTAAATAAGCAAGTAAGAAATATCTCTTGCTCTTCCTTGATTTTGCACAATTTTCAACACCATATCCACTGAAAAAAAAATGCATAGGTTGGTTTAGGAAGAGCATGTTTGTTCTTTAGAATTTTTGTGATTATCTAGAGTGTATGTATGTACGTGCGTGTCCTGTAATTTTTGTGCCCTCAGAGCTCTTACTAAGGTCATCCTACTGCAGAGAATCAAGTTTGATTCATACTTGACACCAAACTGTCTCTGGAACAACCTTCTCAGCCCCTTGATTTGCTGTGGTATATTTATGCTAGCTATAGCAAAGGGAGAAAATGTTTAAGGAGAAATGTTTTAAGAACTGTAGATGTAGTTTTCATCGTTTCTACACAAACCAGCACAACAAAGGGGAGAAAAGTCAGCATAATGTGTAAGTTTTTGATGGAACATGGTTTGAGAACATCTGGACTGTAAAATGCACTTCTTGAACTTTCATTGATTGGTTCCTTGGGCTGCCAGCCTTGAAGTGTATTTTTAGATACTTGCAGCAAATCTTAGTGCATGTGAAAGAGTACCAAATCCATAGTTTGTCAGGTGCTGTTTTTCAGTTAAGTAGGGGAAAAGGATTTTGGTTTGAGTTAAGTAGTTAATTTGTTGCTGCATTGCAGACTGCGGTTTGTACAGCTGTACCTGAGTTAGCTTTAAACTGGGCAGCCTGGCAACTAGTATCAAAGTCCAGCTGCAGCAGTGCTAGCTCAGCATTAGCTGCTATAATCCTTCTCTCTAATCCAACAAGGAAGACCATTGGTATCAACAGAGTAAAGCAATCTTTCAGTAAGCCATCTCCTCTAAAAGCAGAGAGGAGGAAAATGCATCTTTAATTGTTGTGGCTCATCTTTTACCCCTTTTTTCCCTCCCCCACAAGAAAGGGAAGCATAGTACTTTAATGGGAAGTAGATGGGTTCACTTCTTATGTGGGTGAAAGTTTGATGCATACCAGAATTCCGTATCACACGATAGCACAGGTGTTCTTTGGGACTTTTGAAACGGCGCAGCACAGTCTCGTTCAAAGTAGGAGGAAGTAGTTCTGGTCTACTTATGTGTGCTCTGTGTGCTATTTGCAGCAGTACACAAGTTAGTGGTAAGATGCTTTACAACTTTACAGGTGCCTGAACTGATCTAAACTCATTGATTGTCTGGGTCCCAGAGGAGTCAGAAGTGTTCTGCTCTTAGATGAGGGTGCACTGTTTCAACCTGCCTATACCTGGCAGATGATTTTTTTTTCTAGCCATTGGATTCTGCCTAACACTTCTCCAAGTACTCTCTGAAGTTCATTATGCTTATTAAGCAGATTTTGTCACTTCAAAAAACAACTTCTGAAGTACCTAATGTCTCTCTAAGTAGCATGTGAATAACAAAAGTATAGGCTAGTTTTTCATGTCCTGAAAGACTGTTCATTTCTAGGACTGTAAAATTAATAGAATTCTGACTGTTGTCTTAGTGTACCTTTCCTGTCTCGATCCTGCAGTGAAGTTTGCAGTTGATGCTTGTGACAACCCTCACTGAGAACCGATGCTTGATACCATCTGAAAGCTTTCCATCCTGATTTTCTGTATGCTGTGAACTCAACAGCTCATGAACTGTCAAGTGTCAACTGCATGCTTGAAAATTGTATATTGAGAGTGAGATGGATAACACAAGAGAATAACAATTTTGTTAAGGACCAATGTTATAAAACTATGAAGATTAGAAATGAATGATCATGAGATATTACCTCTTTAAACCACATATTGGTCTTGGCAGCAAGCAGTTTGTCTCATTTCTACTGCTTGTTTTTACAGCATCAAGTGCAGTAAATCTTTGACCTCAGACCAGTATAAACTTAATTCCTTGCAGATATTCTTGTTCTATTGGAGAACTTGTATTGATTTTGCATTTTTATATTTCTGATCCAAGCAAGACTTTAAAACAATTTTTTTTTTAAAGGTTTTATATATGTATTGAAAAAAACCCAGCAACCTACATTTTTAACACTGAAAGCTTTTCTTTCTATTTAGAAGTGGCATTTTTCACTCACTGAGTGCCAGACCAAAAGTCAGGAACATGAGTTCTAACCCAGACTCTGACACCTATTTGCTATGTGGTCTTGGACTTTGGGTTTAGCTAGGTGTAGGTACTCATTAGTTTAGGTAAACTTTATTGAAAGTTCAAGGGAGTCTTTGGCTGGAGACTGATAAATTATCAACCCAGGATATTACAGGCGAGTCAGCCTTGCCTCCATCCCT
The DNA here is from genome assembly GCF_000691845.1 of Merops nubicus. Classification (NCBI taxonomy): domain Eukaryota; kingdom Metazoa; phylum Chordata; class Aves; order Coraciiformes; family Meropidae; genus Merops; species Merops nubicus. The sequence continues at coordinate 14,382 of NW_008595630.1, forward strand.
GGAATGGTGATGAAACAGCTAATTCTGGAGGTCATCTTTAAGCACATGGAGGAAAAGAAGGTTGTCAGGAGTAGTGAGCATAGATTTACCAAGGGGAAGTTATGTTTAACCCATCTGATAGCCTTCTGTGATGGTGTGACTTGTTGGGTGGTAGATGAAGGGAGAGCAGTGGATGTTGTCTGCTTCAACTTCAGCAAGGCTTTTGACACTGTCAGCTGTGACATCCTCATAGATAATCTCAGGAAGCATGGGTTAGATGAGTGGACAGTGAGATGGATTGAGAAACTGCTGAACGATACCACTCAGAAGGTTGTGATCTGTGGCACAGTCTAGCTGGAAGTCTGTAGCTTGCGGTGTTCCCTAGGGGTGAGTACTGGGTCTAGTCTTGTTCAGTGTAGTCATCAATGACCTGGATGAAGGGATGGAGTGTACCCTCAGCAAGTTTGCTGATGGTACCAAACGGAGAGGAGTGCCTGACACACCAGAAGGCTGTGCTGCCATTCAGAGAGACCTGGACAGGCTGCAGAGTTGGTTGGAGGGGAACCTAATGAAATTCAGCAAGGGCAAGTGTAGAGTCCTGCACCTGGGGAGCAATAACCACATGCACCAGCACAGGTTAGAGACTGACCTGCTAGAAAGCAGATGCAGGGAGAAAGACCTGGGAATCCTGATGGACAACAGATTAACTGAGTCAGGAGTGCGCTCATGTAGTCAAGAAGGCCAATGGTATCCTGGGGTGCAGGATTAAGGTGCATTAAGAGTGTGACCAGCAGGTGGAGGGAAGTTCTCCTCCCTCTCTCCTCTGCCCTAGTGAGGCCATGTCTGGAGTGTTGTGTCCAGTGCCAGGCTCCCCAGTTCAGGAGAGACAAGGAACTACTGAAAAGAATCCAATGGAGGGCTACAGAGATGCTGAGGGGACTGGAAGATCTCTGTGACAAGGAAAGGCTGAGAGACCTGAGGCTGTTTAGCCTGGAGAAGAGAAGCCTGAGAGGGGATCTCATCCATGTTCATCAATATCTAAAGGGCAGAGGTCAAGAGGATAGGACCAGGCTCTTTTCAGTGGTGTCTAGTGGTAGTAGGACAAGGGGCAATGTGCTGAAGCTGGAACACAGGAAGTTCCACCTAAACAAAAGAAAAAACTTCTTTACTGTGAGGGTGACAGAGCCTGGAGCAGGCTGCCCAGAGAGGTTGTGGAGCCTCCTCTGGAGATTTTCAAAACCCGCCTGGACACGTTCCAGTGCAGCCTGCTCTAGATGGACCTGCTTTAGCATAGGGGTTAGACTAGATGGTCTCCAGAGGTCCTTTCTACCCTCTGCCATTCTGTGATTCGGCAGATAGTGATTGGGTTGGAGGGGTTAGTGCAATGTTGATGTAAAAACATTTCTGAAAAGCTTCCAACAGTTTGACCAGCTATTTGTGCTTTTAATCCAGAAGCTAATACAGATAGAGGCTTCCTTACTCTTGTCTGTCTGTCTTTGGACACATTTTTTCTGAGATTCTTACCTCCTAGAAATGTTAATGACTATTCTGGTAAAATGTTTGTTTGTTTTTTTTTTTTTAAGTTTTAATAAATGTTAATTGGTAAATCTTAACAGAAGTCTGTCTGCAGCTGTAACAGTTCAGTTTCAGGCAGGTTGCTGGTATGTGGTTTAAGAGCAAAAATGTGTTTTATGACTTCTCCTTTGTTCAGTACTTTGAGGCTTGCATTGCACTATGGCTCCCTTGCACAACCACTGTTTGAAAAGCATCCTTTGATCTGATCAGTGTATTAGAGAGAACCTCCTTATTGGATATGGATCGTGGGACTACAGACACTAAGATACTGCTAAAATAGAGCTGCAGAGGGTGGCAAGATGGTGGGTATCTTGGGTTACACCCACTTTTGTAGTGACCAAAGCTTTTCAGTCTGTGTGATGCCAAAAGAGGCAAGATGCCCCTAAGTTGCTCTGCTGGATGCTTAGAAACAGCAACACAGGATAACTTTTTTTTTTTTTTTTCCTCCCCCTCCTGGGGGCTAATGTGCTTGACTTGTCCTGTTTTTGGCATGGTCAGCAGTGATACTGCTCAGGTTTAGCATATCTTTAAGAACCTGATTCAAAGTGTATCACAGAAGCCTGTGAGGAAATAAAGGAGTAAATTTTATATCTGAATCCAAGAGCACTGTTTGGGATGACATGGATTTCTTTGTATGTTAGTGGTTGCACTACATCAGTGTGCCACAGGGAAGACTAGTTCTGTTCTCACAGTGTTAAATAACACTAAGATTAATTTCCTAGTGAAGAGTAAACTTTGTGAGCCCTTAGCAATGGATAATTTAATCTCAAATGTCTCTGTGATACTGATGCTATCATGGTCGAGCACAAGCTGACAGTTTTCCACTTTAAAGTTCCATGGAAAAAAAGATGAGTGAATACCAACAAGGAGGAAAGCAGGAAAG
>NW_008595631.1:0-4625 GCF_000691845.1 Merops nubicus
AAAAAAAAAAAAAAATATTTTCCTATTTTTAATTGTTTACTTGTAGGTACTTTAATTGCTATTGACAGCCAAAATAGATTCCTCCCATCTAGTTACTATTCTGTCTTGTATGGTAGCAATGTTTTCATTTTTGTTTCTTGGCTTTTTCTCTTTCTTGCTTTTATTTCTCCAGCAACCTCTCTACAGGAAACTTTAATGACAAAAAAAGACTGAATGCATAAACAAAGCACTGTATAATGACCAGGTGACATAGTGCAAGCATATTCTTCTTACATGCCTAGATTTTGTACTGCACAGAGGAAAACAGAGGTTAAATGATGAGGGGGTTTATAGAGTACTCAAGAGTCTTCTAGGTAGTCTGGATTTGGGCTTTTTCTTTGGCACAGATACTGCTGCAGTCTGTCTTGTGGAGGTATCAGAGGGAGTGGAAGAAAGATGGCGTTAAAGCCCACTCGACAAGGAACTAGGAATGGTTTAGTTTTTAAAAAGCTCTAACTTACAGCAGCAATGAGGAGTATATTGATATTAGTTGGGGTGTTTGTCATTCCAGAGCTCATCACCTGTCCACTTTTCAACAGTCCTTCTGCTCACTGTGTGATGGTACAAAGGCCATCTGGGCTTTTTTTGGGATTCTTAGTCACTTAAGAAAATGAATTTTGGGATCTAAAATTAAGGCAAAAAGGGATTTGTCTCTAAACTTTTTGTGTTTTAACTTCCAATCACATACTGATGAGAGTACTGCCAGAAGCCAAGAAGCATACTGCTGCTACTGTATTTCTAGAGTATTCATCTTCAGAAATAATTAGATCATCAGTTTTGGTTTTCCTATCAAATTCCCCTTCCTCTATGTTTTGAGAGTAAGGAAATGGTTCTGACTTTATTGTGCCATCTGTTCACGAGAAGGGATGGGAAGGATTTGAGAAAGCTGAGCTTTTGTTGTAAGTGTCAACCTAATGATACCTTGGGGAAAAATAATTTGAAACTATCCTTGAAGTTACCTTGATGGATTAGAATTGTAACAAGAGCAAGGGTACATGAGAGAGCTGACAGGCTGCTGACCTGCTTTGCTGAAATAACAAAGATCAGAGAAGCTATTTTCAGTGGCTAATTTAAGTTTTCTGACAAGTAGGAAGAAGTAGAGATGTTGAAGGTCAAATTCCACTAAAAAGTTCTGATATGCTGCTTCTGTCCAGAGATCCACCAGCAATTAGAGATCAAGTTTTCCTTTCTTCTCATGTGGGTGCAGAAGTTTGCTGCATGACACTGTTACAATATCATTGAAGTGTCTTATGCTTCCTGAAAAGCAAAGTAATCTTATTTCTATATTTCTTAACATCACCACTGATCAAATTATTTTTCCTGTTTCCTGCATAAATTCACTTTTTCTGATAATCACCTTCCCCCCACCCAAAGGAGGGTTAAGGAAAGGGTTCCCACCGACATGTGTGAGGATTTGGATTATTTTTTTCCTCTTTATTGTATACCACACTATTGCCTTTGCATGTTAACCTGCTGAGCAGGCTCAGATATGGAACCTTGCAGTCACATTTGTTTTATAGGCACTCAAGAAACTAGTCCTTTCTTTCCTGTTCTCTCTTTATTCTTCTCCTTTCCAGGTCCAGCTCTGATTTAATAGCCTCTTTTCCTGAGATTCCTTTGTTTATCAAAAACTACCTAAACTTTCAGACTAATTTGCTGAAAATGTTTCATTTGGGATTTTTAACATGACATTTGAAAGGATGAGGTGACAGTGGCATGGCCATTTATTTACAGAACTCTTCCTTTGTTGGACATAAGAAATATACCTGAGAAGATCCAAATCTTCATCATCCGTCAGCAAATCTCTAAGTCCTGTGAATTATTTTTTTCTCAATTTCTCCTCTTAGGTTTCATTTCCAAGAATGCCTTGAGATCTCAGCCCTAAAGACCTATATGTTGTTATGCTAGTTCTCAATTTCACTGCAGTTTGAACCAACTCCAAGTGTTATTTAAGCAGGAGCATATTTAATTAAATAATAGGACCTTACGATCCAGCTGAGTTTAGACAAATATGTATTGCCTATTTCTATTTGCCATTCTCTAACTTGTTCAGTAGTAACACCCTGACCAGTTTTGTAAAACTGCTTGAAGACCAGCAAGTGCCATGTGACTTTATTCAGCTTTAAATCTAAGCTCAAGTTTCCAACATAATTCTTCTCATTAAAAACAAATTAAAAAGAGAAAAAAAAGAAATAAAAATTTGTGTGAGAATCAAGTTGTTTTGTGAATAGTGTAAAATCATGAAAGTCTGTGTGCTCTCTCCTGCTTTTCTTCATGCCCACATGTTTTAATATACAGATGTATATAAGAAGTTAGTTTACATCAATTTGACATAGGGTACGTTTAATAATTTTTTTCATTCTTTCAGCATTATCTAGGTCCTCTAACATGTACCTGCACATAGATGAGAGGCAGACCTCAGCCCTAAAGAACATTAGAAGGTAGAAAAACAGAAAAAAAAAATCTACTGAGCATCCTGTATCTGATAGGTATTTCATTAGGCTTAAGCTTTTCCTCCTCTTCCCCTCTTTCCTAGATTTGATCCAGAATTGTGAATTCCAACTTGAGACTGCAAGGACATTTACAAACGAATGCCCAGAGATAAGTTATTGGTAGTCCAATCTTCATTTTATGTGTTACGATGGAATTATGGAGCTTACATTGAGTCAGTACTGAACACTCAAGAGAAAGCTACATTGGTGAGCTCCCCAAGCCTGCACAAAAGTGAAAATAAATTTCATGTCAGATACAATCATTTGTACCAGGTAACAAACTACCTCTAAGCCTGTGCTTTTGAAGTTGATTTTTCCTTTTAGAAAATTCAATTCTGTCAAGTAAAGTAAGCTTCTTTTCTCTTGGAAGGAAGATTGTGCTGCAGGGTTCTATTACAGAACATCTCTGAGTCTCTAATTAAGTTATTTCTATTATAATTATATGACTCTAGAAAATATATCTTCCAAATGTCTTTGAACATCTGTGAAAATTTCAACATTTTATTAGGAGTTTAGCTGCAAATTATTAGAGATTCCTAACGTTAGGAACTATGCATGGCTTGTAACAGAGTAAGCTGAATAACTAGTGCTGTGCTATACTTGATACAGAGTTTGTAAGAGTACTCAGTATGATGCTTTTCTTTCTCATTCATTGTCAAGATGATTCATTTCAGAGGTGACTTTGTTACAGTTTATCATGTAGACAGGTCGTAGCTGTTACTTGGGACACCTTAATCAAACAGGAGAGGCATACTGCATCTCCAGTGCCCTGGTTTGAGTTAGAACAGAATGAATTCTGTTCAGTGATTTTTACTTTTCAGCTCAGTCTCTTCAAAGTAACTGCACTTTCTGAAGTTAATGGTATGTTTTCACAGACAGTTTCTGCTTCTAGCAGTGATAATTCTTGACTTTTATGGTTACTAACAAGTATTGGTGTGTGCAGAAAGGCTCTTGCTTTTACTTGCTCCCATGCAGACCAAGGTCACTGTTAAATCTTGTGTGATACATTGGGGGTGCAGAAAGTAAAAGGCCTCACCTGCAGGGAGGAGTGGACAGGACAGGTGACCCTAAACTGACCAGTGAGAGGGATTCCATCCCATATATGTCATATTGAGTATAAAGCTGAGGTATTGTGAGGGTCAAGCTCTCTTCTTCAGTAGCCAGCGTCCAAGGAGGACTCTGTCAGGTCTTCCTTTGATCCTTATCCATTCGTGCCTGAATCTTGATCCTGAATCCAGCTCCTGAATCTGGGTCTTGTCTGACACTGAGTCCAGTCTGGGACATCCTCAGTGCCTGCTCCACAGCATCAGTGGTGACAGTGATGTAACTACCACTGGGGGTTTGTATATATTTGTAACAATTTTATTCTTGTTATTTTCATTACAGCTATTTTAGTTTTTCAGTCCATAAGTCTCTCTCCCTTATTCCCTTTCTATTCCTTTTTGGGAAGGGAGAGGGGCTAGTAGAGAGCCATCTGTCATTTGTCTAGTGGCCAGCGCAGCCTCTAAATCTTGACATGCAGTAAAACTTAATGATTGACATTTTTAATCTAGTAAAAGTTCTTGAAATGGTTAAAAACCCAAACAAACCAAAACCCCAGCCCACATACATTGGGTAAGAAGACTCGTCTAGCCCACCACCCTGCCTCTGCACCAGTCTGTACCCAATGTGTTTTCAAGAACCCTGTAAGCATGTAATGTCACTTTTGCTCTTTCTGGTGACTTTGGCTGAAGGACTTCATCAACAGAGAATTCTTTGTGTTTGGAAGCCCTTGAAGCTTCCCCTTCCACTCCCTTTATATTTTTTTAGATAAAGAAATTAATCTGCTTGATTTTTTTTTTTTTTTTTTTTTAAACATATAAATGGATTCAATTTCAGCACATTTTGTAATGGACTGTGCCTCATTAGCCACTTTGGAATGCTCTTGTTCCAAGGCATTTTTAGTGTGAATTTTACACTGAATAGTCAACTATTTAATTTATGAGCTCATCAAGAACTCTTTACTGAATATCTTCTAGCTGTGGTGATTTGTTGTTCATATTATGAGTTTGTTTTAGAGCCTTTCCTACCTACAGTCTGACCCCGATCTGTTCA
>NW_008595631.1:4640-18339 GCF_000691845.1 Merops nubicus
CAGGCCCATTGAAATAAAACCTTTGAGCATGGGAATCTCTCAAAATTTTAGTACAGTAAATGGGGAAACACATTTCTCTTAGTATCCTAGTGTAGCTTTACCTCCTCTGATTTTTTTCTTTATACTTTGATAATCTGTTGGCCCTTCAAACTCTGTTAGACTTTCTTCTTCCAGTGTATTTGGGAAAGGATTTATCATTTTCTTGGGTTTCTTAGAAGTTCTGCAGTCCTATGGGGTTTTTTAGGCTACCTTATTATTGTAATATATAAGCTATCAGTGTTTGGTTCTATTTCTTTTGGAGTGAGGGAGAGGGAAAAGTATTTGTATTTCTTATGTATGCATGTGTGAATTTTCTGTATGTCATTAGCTATATATACATATAAAAATATTTCCCCCAAGATATTTTATAATTTCTAATAAGCTTCCTTATCTCACTCGGCAGTAGCAACAGTTCTTGGTGTGGAGTTTTTTCCTGAGACATGCTGTATATTACCTCAGATTCCAACATCTGGGTGTTCTTTTGTAAATATCTTTGTAGTTATACATTATACAATCTACAACTTGGGGTCAAATCCAGTAAAAAGGAGATGTCACTGAGCAACTAGTCAGAAAATCTGCAGACTAGGACTACTGATTTTTCAAAAAGTACAAATAATTTGAAGTACCCTGAAGCAATTACAGGGTGCTGCTTTAAGAGTAATGACACATAGGCTCATCATTTCAAGATTCAGAGAATTTGCTTCAGTGGTACTTATTTCAAAGATGGGTAAGGACATAAGATTGAAGAACCCTTCTTAAAGAGAGGAGGCGGACAGAAGGTTAAAATCCTGCCAATTTGCTGCAATGCTGTTCAAAAATATTTTTCACCATACTGTCACAGTAGCATAGCATAGTACTATGAAGTTGTTAATCTGTGAAGAAGTTAAGATTTCTAAGTATAAATACGTTGTAGACAGCTGACTAACTTAACAGTTCATGTGCCACTGCACCAAAGATCATCTTGGCCGTTGCAACCCTCTTATTTGCACAGAGTGGTTTGTAGATGAAACAAGAAATGGCAATATCCCTTTAGTTTATACTGTCTATGGAAATCAAACACAGCGACTTCTGGAATCCTTTACTGTCTGGGTGAAAAAGCAAATAATATTCTTGGGTATGTAAATGTCTCCAATTAAACAGTAATAACACTTGAAGAAACATTTTTTTTTTAATTATTATTTCAGTTATGCTTTATTATACAAGCATAACTTAAAAGCTTAAGTACAATAGATTTAAAGCTATATGTCAAGACAGAAGGAAGCTCATTCTATTTTTAATGATATTTAATAGATGCTATTTAATCTGAATGGGAATTACTTGAATAACGTGTATAACAGATACTTCATGACATTATTCCATAGATATCAATGCTAAATTACCATGTAAATAATGTCATCTCAGCCAGTGAATGGCACTCAACTATTTTCAAATATGGGCTCTCTAGTATAATTGCCTTTCTGATATTTAATGATCTCTAGATTAATTACCATTTAGTCACGTCACAATCTATGCAGTGGTCCTTCCTCTATTATCCAGTGCCATCTAGATTACAGTTCTGCCAAAAAGGCTGAATTTTGCAAGTATTGCTACATTACAATATGTCATATATACAGATTCTCTTGTTTCTATAAGGTCACTTTTATCAGTAAATTACAAATATACTTAAAATCTTTATAAATTGTTTTTTTTACTGCATCTGACATGCTTGTATACAAAATCGTCTTTTTTTTAAAAAAAAAGAATAGGATTTTGATGAATTTTTTTTTCTGCATGAAATATATGTTCTCATACAGTAGAATTGAAAAGTAATGTATCATAAAAAATCAACATTTGTTACCAAAGCTGTGATACAAAACGCTGGTCTTGTAGAAACAAGCTTACTTTCTTATATTCCTGTTCTTCCTTCAATTTCCATCATTGCCATTTCATAACCAATTTAACCTTGCAAAGAGAAAGATATTACTCAGTAATCAGAATATAAAGTTTTTAATGTACTAAGTAGGAAGTGTAAGTATGAGAAGAAAACATAAAATATTGCTGTCTGGGTTTTTCATGGTGAAGAGAGCATTGTTCTGTTTTGTTGTAAAGTATTCCTGGGTTAATGCAGGTTTTTTCACAGAGACAGAATGAAAGTTTGAAACTTGCCTGAAATGGGCATCTATTCTTGCTGCCCTTGTATGGCAAAAAGGGAGAAGAAATGTTTGAGTTGTTTTGAAAAGATGAAGTTGCTGAAAATCTAATTCATGAGAAAGATCAGTCAGGAAGTGTGGCAATAAATACTGTTATAACTGTGTGCTTATTCTTTTTTGATTTATTTGATTTTGCTAATGCACTTAATGAAGATGTAAGTTGAGGCAATGAGTTCTTTGACACAGTGAATTTTGTTTTGAGTAACCCCTGTTTTGACTAGTCATTTATTGGTATTCCTGAATATTGTTTGGTTTGTTTTCCAGTGAGTTTGTGATGAAATCATGTTCACAATGCCTGGATTCTTTCTCAAGTTGTAGTGGATACCAAACTTTTAGGTGGTTACAGCAAGGACTGAGCAAAAAAATGGAAGGAAAAATTCATCAAAATCTATATAGCACAAAGTCATTACATGGTTTATATGCTGATTGAGGCATCACTGGATGCAGAGGAGGAGTATTGCTTATCTCTATTTTCCTCTTGTCTACCTACCTGCTCTTTGTGGTCTCTAGAGACAGGACAGTTTGCTTGCTGGACCTTCTTTCTTCTATTAGGATTTCTATGTTTGATTGTTGATAGCAATTACTTTGATGATTTTGTGAAAGTATTTTTGAATTCCCATTATCTGATGGAGGTTTGTCTTTAAAGTTGACATCTATTCTTTATTTTTCTGTGCCTTATTTAGTTTAGCTTACTGAAAATCTGGAAATACACATAAAAACCAAGCACAGCTTGAACTAACTAGTTCCACCTTTTTTCATCATCTGTAGGAATAGTTACCATAGAAATATCTCAGATTCCTGGTGCTGGTGTAACACAAGAGTATTGTACTTTTTAAAGAAACAAGCTGTAGGGAGAATAAAAAAATCAGGAATAATTATTGCTTCAAAAATATAATCGTATCACTTGTCACTCTTCATCACAATTGACGATTTTTTTCCAGACTTTAATATTAGTTTGAATTTTACAAGAACAGCAAAACTAAAATAATCTATGTCCTTGGGTTCTTTGCACCTGGATCCCATTTCTAATCTGTGAATTTAGGTTCTGAATTCCTGTTTTTCTACACTGTTTATCATCAAAGAAAACATGAAAATGTCTTCTGTTGCAATTTATAAGGATACAAGTACTTTTACCTACAGCTTTATTCTTATTTGGTATTTTTTTCCTTGATTGTTTTGGATTTGACACTATTTTAGAAACAAGAAGCAGACAAAACAACTATATATGTTAAAAGAAGTATATCAGCAGAAAAACTTCTCCGATGTTCTATTGATTTTCATTGTTGCTTTTTAATTCTATATTTTTTTTTCCCCTGATTCCAAAACTATATCAAAGAGACTAATCCATTACTTAATTCAGTCATAAATATTTGTTGAAAGTTCAGGACTGCTTCATGTTCAAATGTGTGTCTAATTGCATTCTTACCAATGTCTTCACATATCTCGATGAGAGAGATCTGTATACTTGCTAATGATCTTTGGAAAAAAAATGACCTAATGTTTCAATTCTTTAATTGATTTGATTTTGTATCCTACTGACTATTACAACTTGAAGGTTTAATCTTCCTCTAAAACTGAACTGGATTTTAAAGCTTCAATAGTTTGAAAAAATCTGTAGCAGTCACATGCCCTGCTGTAACTGATAAAATGATCCCCTCATTCTAATGCACAGGGATGTTATAAACCATCATTAAATACTACAAGAAATTCATATCAACAGCTGGCTTGAAAAGATGTTGAGCACATCAACTGACCAGCAAAGAATGTCATGGACCCCTGAAGTACTAAAACTCTCCAAAAGTGTATCTATTAATCTTTTGATGTCTTAATCAGCAGTGAGGCTTCTGACTATGATACAATTAGAAGCAACAAAAATACAGCTTTGAAAACCTTAATTCCATCTTCAGACTTCATAATCTAAATTGAATGAGTCTTTGTGATGACTGAAAGTAAAATAATCCATTGAAATATAAAAATATCCTGTTTCTATACTAAACAGGCTTGCTTATGGACTTGATATTGTTCGTTAGGATTTTTCTAAATATATAGTGTTTTAGTAATTTATTGAAATCTGTGTCTCTAAAGTAATTTTATAAAAGTATATTTGTTGAATCTATTGGTATTATCTAACAAATACAATGTTTACACTATATTTTAAACAAAAGTGCAATAGCTACTTCACAGCTTTCTGGTCCAGTGTTCTTTCCCATACATTTTTAAAAGAGCAGTCTGTATCTAATGAAAAGTTGATCATAGCCCCATTTGAGTTACATCTTCACAAACTTCTTCAGGTGAAGATAGGCAAACATGTATCAGCCAGGTGATTTTGTGGCCATGCCCTTAGTGCCTTTGACCAACTAAGTCATTGGTTCTGGCTTGTTTATTATATAACATCCAAGCAGGTCAGGTTTGTGTGTACATGAGCTACCTGTGCAAAGTGCATGCTGCCTGCTCCAGCTGTGTGATGTTGGAGATGTGGGCAGAGATGTTTTATGCTAACCCTCTTCTTCTTTAACCCTGAGCATTATGCCATATGGTCTGGAATATTGCTTTGGTCAGCTGTCCCAGCAGTGTCCCCTCCCAACTTTCTATGCATCCTCAGCTTAGACGTTGGTGGGGTGCTTTGAGGAGCAGAAAGGACTTTGACTCTGTGTAAAGCACTGCTCAGCATTAACTAACACATCCCTTTATTATCAGCACTGTTTTGGTCACGAATCCAAGGCATAGCCCCTTACCAGCTACTGTGAAGGAGATTAACTCTATTCCAGCCAAAACCAGCAGAGAGTGTTAAGGAGCAAATAAGCAAAAAAGCTGCTTCAGGATAGTGGTGTTGATGTTGATAGTACTGATTTGCCCAAAGGACTTACTTAACATGCTTTCTTACACTGTGCTCCAACACATTTTTATTCACAAATAAAATTTTCCTGTAGTAATCTACAAACCTTCTCATGGCAATAAAATAAATAAATAAATAAATAAGTCACCCAGCTATTTGTCTGAAAAAATCCCTCTGCTTAAAATTCCCATCATTAATAAATGTTTTTTTAAATGTGGCTCCCTAAGGAGAGGGAGATAAGGCTTATGCAGTCATGCTTTCTCTTTTTGTCTGTCTCTGGGTATCTTCTTCCTTACAGTTTTGAGTTCATTCACTATGTTGGTTGAAATTAGCAAGAAGGCCAAGAGGTCCCAGAGTATTAGAGGCTTTATAGCTATAATCAGCCCAGTAGAAAAAAAGATTAATGAGGCTGAGCTCATACTGAAACCTTCACTTTAATAAACACCCACAAACGACATGGCTAAGACACAGAGAATGAACTAACATCAAGAAAATCCTTGCTTGGTACCCACTTGGCAGGGATGTACAATTTTTAAAATTATTCCTGATCTAGGAAACCAGTCACCATTATTTCTGTCGCTCACTAAACTGCTCTGCTTGAAAAATGGGTACTATGTAAAATAAATAGTATGCTTCTAACTAGGAATAGATTGAAAAAAAAAATTTGTCTTTCAAATTTATCACAATTTAGATATTCTTTGCATTGTTGTTTTCCAGAGAAATCGGGGGGGGGGGGGGGGGAAAAAAAAAAAAAAAAGAGAGGTAAAAAAAAAAAATAATGAAACAACAAAATCATTCCTGGGATCTTCTAAACATCCCAGTAGAGAAGAGGTCTCATAATGAAAAATAAAAGAGAGATGGTCTTTAGAATGTGAAGTGCAACACCATGCCCCTGTAGAGCTAGGTGAAAGGGGAAAAAAGGAACTGAGCAAAGGTGCTCTACCTCTCCTGGAGATGTGTAACTGCCTTGTGAGCCCAGTTACGCATGAGATGTGTCTTTGTAACCTGATTTTATTGTGCTGTCTGATTCAGCAGAAGTTACAGTGCCTAAGAAAAGCAAGAGTGGAACGGTTGGACAATTTGTTTATCCTCATTAAATTTAAATGATTGGGTATCCCAGTTTCTCATACCATTTTAGTTTTCTTTGTTCTTCATCTAATTTCAAGTTTTCTTTGTGTTACTTTCTTACATTCCCCTCTTCTCCCTCAACATTCTCCTTTCCCTGAATTGTAGTAGTCAAATGGCACTAAAAACCTGTTGAAGTTCTTGAAATATGCAGTTTCAGAAATGAGTTCTTATGGGAAGGGGGAAGTAAACCCCTAGTCCTCTCTCTTCCTGAATCATGCTTAGAATATCATTTGCTTTAAGAGTTTTTATCTTGAAAAGTCTTTATATCTAATGTTATTTTCCCCTCATTACTATACTCACTCACCACTGCTGAATATAAAAATGACTATATAAGATTCCCAAAATCAAACATTCTTTTATTTTCAGAATGTTCCTGCACTCAGCAGTTGGAGAAAAAAGCATTTGTAAATAGTTTACTATCATGTTAGGCAAGATTGAGTGTATGCTATAAGTTGCAAATACAACTTACAGAGTTTATAGGGAGTATATTCAGCAGAAAAAAATGTGAATTATTAAACCAAGTCTTGTTTCCAGCTTTTATTTTGCAAAATCATCTCTCAGTACAACATATATAACACATATATAGATGTACCTGTAAGCATATATATGTATGTATATCTAAAACAATACTACCCACGAAGTTTGTGATCTTCAGTGAGCAAACCTGAGCTCAAAATTAGTTACACAGTACAATTACTGATTACACTGTGACTTGGGAGCTTGACTGGTCCCTTTAGAATGAGGTTTTCTCAAACTGGCCAATTCTGTGTGGTTTGTCTTAATTTTTTTTCTATTTCCACTTCCTTTGGTTTAGATGTTCTAAATTAAGCTATAATATGTTTATGTAGTACAGCAGGTAGTCATATACTTGGAGCTACCTGGAACTTATTCTTACATCTGCTCTAATAATTATTTTTTCTTTTTTAGTGCAGAATAGGAGTCTGAACATATCTTTGAATTGCCCTTATATCACTTAACTTTTTCTTGAGATGCTGAAACAATGGCTTTTGGAAACAAATTTAGCAGCTACTGGAGTTCTTTTGTTCCCACCCCATTACACTATTCATTCTAAAAAGCATTTTGCTGCTTTTATTCACAGCAGGCATGCAATATCTCATTATACTGAAGAATAACTATTTGTTGTCTGTATTTCTTTGCATTTGGATTTCACAAACTCTTTTTTTTGCTTTTTAACCTTCTTTCCAAAAGATTTGGGAGAAGAAAAGAAGGGACACAGATTCATCCTTACACTGACAGCAGTCTTAGGGAAAACAAGAAGATATGTAATATGTGAAGGAATGATTCTATTCAGTGCTGCAGTTTAATTTCCCTTCTCAAAAAAAAAAAAAAAGAGAATAATATTAAAACTATTAAATAGAAGGAGTGGGTGGGGGAAGAAAACATCATTATCGCCATACAATAGTTTCAAAATACCTGGAGAAGATCTCTTCCCATTTCAGGGACTTCTGCTTGTGCCCCATTTATGTTCATTAGCAATTCATTAGCTCCTCCTACTCTTTCATTACCAAGTGCTGGCAGTGGCAGGAGTTTAGCTGGCTGTCCATCTCTCTTCAATAGGTAGCAGCCTTTATTTGATCTGAGAAACAACTGATATGAAGCAGAAGAGAAATACTGTGCGTGACTCAGTGCCCGATCCGGTATTTTGTTTGTTACCTGAAGAGAACAGTCATGGGCAATTTCTCTGCCTTAGAGTTTTGAGATGTTTGTTCAATATGGTCTTTCAGGAATCTGTTTACTTTGATGTGTCTTTTTTTTTAAATCTGTTTTCTATTTGAATATTTTCTCTTCATTCCTCTTACTACAGAGGCTCCCTCATTCCTTTCACTATTTCTAATTTGTCCTTTTCCGTTATTGCTGCAACATTTCACAGCCTGAACTTGGGTGTTTTTTTTTCCCTCAATCTAAATATGCATTTCTCGGAATTCATTCCATCTTGAATTCAAATCCATGTCTCACAATGAGTATCATAATTACAGATAAGACTCATGAATTTTAAGTGAATCAAAACTTCTGCAAAGAACTACCTCTGTTGCAGCATTAGGAGATATCCATCTTTCAGAAGTTTCATGGTTTTGGAAAAAAAATGTGCTTACTGTGCTGCCTCAGCTAGGCTGTTTCACAGTGTTTCATTTGCTTTATGTACAATAATTGAGTAGTTAATCTCAAATTACTTATGCAAGTGTCAGTTAAGAAAGAAAAACATTAAAGTGAGCCATGTGAACCAGCTGAAGTACTGAGAGAACTGAACCAAGAGAACTGAACTCTTTTACTAAATACTTTACATCAAAAACAGGTGAACATACTAGTTATTCTAGTAACATATTTCGGTATCTTGATAGTTTGCTCTGCTGCCAAGGAATTCAAGCATGATATGTTTTACTCACACTATTTTCCAGAGAATATTATTAATCTTCTATTACACTAATATTTCTGTGCCTTTACTGTATTCATGTAAGTTGGAAAACATTTCAAAAGAGTGAAATTGATTTGTGGAATTGATTTAGTAGGTCTAAAACACTTAGGGGAAAAAACAAAGATAAGATCCCTTTAGCAGTCAGAACTCATTTGAATTTGAATATCTTGAGTTAGAAGGACCCAGAAGGATCATCGACTCTAACTTCTTGCTCCTCTTAGGACTCCCTAAAACTAAATCACGTAACTAAGAGCATCATCTTCATGCTCCTTTAACTCTGGCAGGCTTAGGGCTGTGACCCCTTCTCTGGGGAGCCTGTTCCAGTGACTGACTGCCCTCTCAGTGAAGAAACTTTTCTTAATGTCCAATCTGAACTTCGCCTTGGTGCAGCTTCATTCCTTTCCCTCATGTCCTTTCACTGGTCACCAAGGAAAGGAGATCAGCTCCTCCACCGTCCATTGCTCCTCTGAGGTGTGATGAGGTCACTCCTCCATCTTCTCCAAGCTGAACAAGACAAGGGACCTCAGCCACTCCTCCTAAGTCTTGCTCTCAACACCTTTCACTCTCTTGGTCACTCTTCTCTGGACATACTCTAAGACTTTGATGTCCTTCTTGGCACCATATGGAGATGCCCAAAACTGCACACAGTGGTTGAGTTGAGGCCACAGTGGTGCAGTGTAGAGTGGGGCAATCGCCTCCCTTGGCTGGCTGGCTATTTCAGTGTGCACAGACAATGTGACTTAGTCTGGGGTTTTAAATTGCATTATGTTACTTTTAAACTAAATGCAGTGATCAGTAGAAGTCTCGCAGAGAAGTTGCTATGGAGAATTTAATACTTAATTTTCCTGACTAAAAAAACTTTTACAATTCTGATGTTTCTTCCTTCTGTAATTCTCAATAATCTTATTCTTATTTATAATGATATCTAAGAAATATTAAATCCCTGGTCTCTTCTCCTTGCCTTTGTTCATGTGCATACTCACCTGTCAGCTTTGGTTGGTGCAGCCCTTCTTATGGGTGTCCTGTGGTGGCCATGTTACCAATTCTTGAAGTGGAAGAGATATTTCTTTTATCTGTTGGTCTTTGGGTTTTTTGGGGTTTTTTTTGTTGCTTTTTTTTTTTTCTCCCCTCCTTAGAACTGATTTGTCTTGCCCACTACTTGACCTTTCAAATCTGAGGACCAAATGAAGTTTTGTAGACAGCCGTATCTATTATAAAGGTCCTTGATTCATCTTCTAAGGAGAGTCCATGTCATGTAGTGAATTTGATCTTGTAGAGGTACAACACATGAGTACCTCGCCTGAAGGCTGCGTGAGGAAAATGGGTATTAAAGCTTGTTTTCTTGAACAACAGCTTTCCTCAGTGTTGTTTGAGTGCCATGCTTGAGCTTTATGCAGATTCCTTGCTTTAAGAAAAACTAACTGAAGGAAAACCAAAATGCATCTTATCATGTGACGTCCTATTGATACTCACACAGATCCTAAGCATAGATTGACAACTTCACATTCACTGCAACAAGACTTCTGTTGCTTGAACAGAAAGAGCAGTGACTAGTAGTACAAGTCATCATTCTCTGGTACATCAGTATTAGCAAAAATTGCATACCTATACTGGAGTATGAAAGTTGCTGCTAGCCAGAGAGCAATGGGAATGATGATCAGGGAAACCACTGTTGCTGGTGAGAACTCCTTACTCTTGAGCACAACATAGTCTTGTGAGACAAGCTCTGCTGCACCATCCATTCTGCCTCTCTTAGCAAAGCTTTCTTCCTTGTCCTTTGCCTCTCCTTATCTCTCTCTGTCAGTCATAACCCCCAAACTGACTGGAAATTTGCGTGTGACATCAGTTTAGGCTTTTTCCTCTCCCAGCCACCACACTGTTTCAAAGCAGATCTGTCTTACTTCTTGCTTGAGCAGTACTCTATCCTGACGTTGCTGTTCACTGACTGTTCACTTTTCCTGGCTTTCCCTTCAGTTACTCCTTTCCTGATGTCAGACTATTTTAATTATACAGGTAACCCCAGTTCTTCCCCTGCAGTTGTCTTTCCTCACCCTGAATTCTGTCCTCTCTATTTCCTCACCTCCCACCCTACTTCTCAATCAGATTTTTTTTCTTCTTTGTTCTGTAGAACCAGTGATATTGTTAGAAGAGGATCAAAGGGCAAGAAGTAATTAACACATGTACTGTTAAGTTCTGGTTTACAGTCTTACAAAATGTTTTGGTTGGGTTTGGTTTTTTTTAATGTCTAATGCCAAAGTTTACTCAGGTGCTCTCAAACCAAATGAAAAAGGCCATTCTGGGAGGCTTAAACAAACAATTTTCCATACTGCAGGCTGCTTCATCATGCACTCACCAGAGAGCATGTGCCATCACTGAAATGCAGTAATTGCTGAATGTCTTCCGTTTTTAAAAAATCAGTAATTGCTGAATGTCTTCCATTTTTTTAAAAAAAATCAGTAATTGTTGAATGTCTTCCATTTTTTAAAAAATCCAAAACAAGAAAACAACAAACATAGATTTAGGGAAGAATGTCTTGGAATGAAAGTCAAGGAAGCTAAACATGAATGTTTCAGATCTTTATGCTGACTTATGCAATGTAAAGTATCTTTTGCATTCATAATATGCCTGCCAGCTCTTTGCCTCTATTTGCAGTGGTAAAAGTTAGAGAGGGTTAAATGTGGCTTTCCTATCGAGAATATATTCAAAAGCTTAGCCAAAATGCTTGTGGTCATTTTTCCATAATGGTGAAGAATCTTTGTCTGTGACCTTGTGAGAATACATTTGTTGGTGTCCTCTTATTTAGAAATTAACTGTAGAACTTAATTTTCTTTGATAAACCTCTTCATATTTCTGAGATTCTTAAATGTTGCAGTGTTATGTATGGAAGTATCTGCTTAGACTCACTGTGGGACTCTGTAACTCTCTCATTTGCTTTGTGTTGAAAGATGATTGGTATCCCCACTTACCAACACGTATGCCTCTTACACCTTGGAATTTTTTCTCAGCCTGAAGATGGATGAAAAATACTGCTTCAAACTGAATCATGTCAATATATGTCAATTAATTTTTCATTATTAGCTAATTAACTAATATTATTTCTTATATAGTTATATTTTGCTACTGTGGTTTTGTTACTGTAGCAACAAGAGATGAACAAGCTCTTCAAAGAAAAAAGATGTGGACAGGGGAATTAAATTGTGAAAATACCTGGGTTTTATTAATAAAATTCTGCAGTGGATTATTTTTGCTCTGTAACATACAGTCTCTTTAAATGTCTGACTAGAGTAGCATCTTTATACACCAAAGAAAGCAATCACACACTATCTTACAGCAAGTAAAATAAAAGTTGAGCAGAAAATGGTTTAAATCATGTTCATGTTCCAAATATTTATTAGGAAACAAATTGCTCTTACATGCAGTTAATTTTTGTTTTAAATCCTTCCTCTTGCCCCTCAATGATGTTACCATTTTTGGATCCTTTATGTTATTTGTTTTGCTAGTGAAGTGTGGAAAGTTGTTTTGGAAGAACTATCTGTGGTACATTATAGGGACACAGTACAAGTTGGAATGTTTTGAGGAAAGAACATGACCAAGGAAAGTATTTCTGCTCTATTTGCTAAATATGCTAGTTTTTTCATTCCCTCTTCATGGGAATGGCGAGTGTAAGAAAAAGTCATGGCAAGGAAATAAAGACTACTGGAAAGAAAAGAAACGGAAGGTAAAGAGAAAAGGGGGAATGAAGGCGTATGGTGCTTTCTGGAGAAGACATTATTTCTCAAAGACTGACTACACCATTTATGGTTTTCTAAGTTGACAAAGGGTACAGGTTTCAGCTGGGATCACTAAGATGTTAGTTATTTCTGGAAGCTTTTTGAAATCAGGAATTACTCCAAGTTAATGGTAGGGGAACAGCAAGCAGAATAGCTTTTCAGTGATTATTTTATTGCTTAAACTGTAGGAACTTTTATCCTAAGAAACACACTGGTATTTTATTTGATTTAAACGAGAGACATTGGCCCTGATAATAAGCATACAAAGCATTTGAACAAATTACTAAAGAGGTTACTGCATCCATCTATGTGTTGCTTCAGGGATTAGTTGTATCTATTCAATGAGGCAAATGCCTGGATTTAAATATCCAACAGATTTGTGGAGATTTGTGGGAACTGTATGTGTTCAGAAAGGACATTTACCAAAGGAATCAAAAACTGTAATAACTCAGTACATTTTAAATCAGAGTCTAAATGCTTGTTTCAGCAGAATGTGACTCATCTTTTAGCAGTGCCTACTGAGGCAAACTGAAATGCCATTTTTAGAACTAGTAACTTAAGTAATCTCTGAAGATTTTCATCTATCAAAAACTTGCACATTTTGAATCACTGGTTACAATCTCCAGAGAATTTTGTGGGTTTTTTTCAAAACTTTAGCATGTATTAACATACTTTTCCATTAATAACAAAAAAGCTAAACAACAAATTTTTTTTTTTTAAATATCTGTTTCTTTTTTTTTTTTTTAATTTAAACTGTCCTTTGTTGGAAAGGCTGATGTTCATGAAAAATCTCAGAAGAGCAGAGAAGTGTTTCATGGATATTTTGAGTTGCAAATTTCTCTAGTGGGGGGATTTTATGCAGTAGTTAAGAGGTATGTGGGAAGAAGAAGATGAGGGTATGTCAGCATTTTCCTTTGTAAAATAAAGCTGATGAATGAAGGTCAAGACTAACTAACTAATATTTTCAAAGGGCTGTCCTGGGCCAAATCCTGCTTGTGCCTATGGACCTCAGTACAGATTAACCTGAGGTTCTGGGCATGTTAGTAGTTTGCCTTAAAGGGATAGTATTGCTAGTACTAGTTGCTGAAAGAAAAGCAATAAAATGTGTGGTTCTGTGTTCTCTGTTTCATAATCTGTCATTTAATTTTTTTGGAAATTTGTGGAAATTTCACATTTTCCCTTGATTTCCTTATTTCTTCTTATTTTTAATTTTACATTCCTCTTTTCTGGTTCTACACCAATTTTTCTTTTTTTTTGGTGATATTTCAGATTTTTCTAGACTGTCACCAAATAATTTCCTGCT
>NW_008595631.1:18370-22588 GCF_000691845.1 Merops nubicus
GATTCTGTCTTACGACTCTTTCAAGAACTAAAGTCCCTTCACTTGTATAAGTCCTTCAGAACTTAGACTGGATGTTGACTTGAAGAGTTCCTTACAGTTTCTATAGGTAGGAAAAATATCTCAACCAGTTACAACAATGTTAGAAAACTGGATGCCACTAAAAAGTCCTAGAAACTGAAACTGTTGATGTGAAATGGGTCAGCTCAATTAACTCAAAATCACTTTCTGAATTTTAAAATGTGTAGGTAGGTTTATGTGACGTAAATCAGTGCTAGTGGCAATCAACCGAATAACACAATCTGAAGGTCTTTTAGCAATTTAGCCAAGCGTAGCAAAACATGAATTAATGATAATTGCATGTATTTGTCTGAAATCATGTCATTAATTTGTCTCATTAATTTCTAACTCTGAAATGGAATAGATAGCACTGTTTATATGCTTATATAATTTTAATCTCCAAAGGCTGCAAACATTTCATTTACAAAAATATAAATATTTGAAATCCTCAGTATTAGAAATAGGACAATATGTCCTTCAAACATGTATGCATGTCAGCAGCAGAGCTCTTGCAGCAAGGCCACTGTCATTTGATGTAGTTCATAGGTTCCACTAGAAAGCACTCAGAGGAGCAGCCATGATTGTGTGACTGCCTTCACACTGCAGATCTAGTGAACTTCTGTGGACGTGCACGTTAGAACTCCAGTTGTCACTAACTTGTGACTGATCATGTAACATGGCTAAATGATTAGCCTGATCTTTGCATGCCTTGAAAACAGATGCTAATGTGGCATTTACATTGGTAAACACTGTCAGCATTATAAGGGAATGCTTTCCCATGTCTTCTACATCCTGCCACAACTAAGAGTTCCAAGGTCTTATTTTTCACTGTGTTATTAATGAACACTAACTTCCATGGGAACTGTCTCATATGCTTAGTGCTTTCCTGTGAAAAGCCAATGGCAAGTGTAGAATCATTATCTAAACCAGACTGAAATTAGCTTAGTTCACCATGCAGTGTCAATGCCATGATTCACTTAGCAAAGATCTATTTCGGTTTTCATTGGAAATCATCGTTCCTAAGGAGGCTTCTCGAGTGGCAAAGAGTTTAAAACAGCTTTTCCTGTATATCAGCACTATTGCATAAAACTAAAAATGACATGATTTGTCAATAGTAATACTGACATTTGCCAGTTGCTCTTTGATTTGAAATTATAATTACAGTAAAAATGCAAAAGCCTAGGGTAGGAATTGTACAAGACCTACATCAAAATACTTAGGATTCTCATAAATTCTTGTCCCATGGAGGAAATGTGATGCTAAAAGTTCTCATGAATTTTGGAAGTTGTTGGTAAATAACATTAGGATGCTAGTTACTGATGCTTGAAGTCGGTTATCACATGGTAAAGGTTGTTACACTGTCTTTTAGTAGATGATGAGTAACTGGTGTGGGGAAAAAAAATAAATCTGGTTACTAAAATTTGACCTAAACTGCTATTTTACATCTCTTTTTGGTTTGAACTTTTATGGGAGTGGTAATCAGTGCTATGAACAGATAGAAACCTGGAATTGCTCCACAATATTTTTCTTGGACTGGGGTTGCTCCTATGTTAATGTTCATTTGATGAACAGTTTCTTTAGGCAGGATACTGTATAAAACTAAGAGTGTCAACAACTGGTAATTTTATTACAAGTCTCTTTGAGGCATTTCTTCAGTGGCATCGTTTCAGCATTTGTGGATGAGACAAAATCATTAAATTTCTCATCTCTTTAAAAATCTACCCCTCAAGAAATCTTCAGGAACCCCATGGCTTGGCAATATGTTTTGAGAAAACTGTAGAGATGGTAGAGCTTTTGGAAAGATTCAAGATAATTCTGTCAGAATTACTGAAAGAAAGCAAAGAAAAAATAGATGAATAAGAGTGATTTTTTTTAGGAAGGGGAAGGGTTGTAGTCAGATTCCACAGTTGCTAGTATTCACATGAAACACCTGGGAGGCTTCTGCTGCTGGCAACTTTTCCTCTGAGATGGCATTGACTGAAAGTACCTTAAAGGTTTCAGGTGCTCAGAGCTCTCCACTGTGGGTGAACAGGAGGGAGGTGAGACTTAGTTAAGAGAACTTTGTTTTGCCCATCATTTAATGCTTTGAGAGTAACAGTAACTGAACATGAACTCAATCTTACGCTACGAAGCTGACATTAAGAAAGGTTAAAACTCTGTGGCAAGGACAATATGTTTTACGTGCGGCATTTTCTGGTGGTGTCATGCACAAAAAAAAAAGACATCACAACAAAACAACGTTGGTGAGCAATATCATGTCACGATCCTCTTATCTACATCTTAAAGCATAAATTATATGCCTGACTTAGGTGGCAGAGCCAAGGAGCAGAACCCCAGTGTTTCTATGGGAGATAAACAGTCTTTTCCCAACTTACTGTTGCAAAATACTCTTGGACAATACCACCCAACATTGGAAATACATAACTGGTGGTCAGGCACAGAGGTCATCAAATAGGAAAGTTTTGGGATTTTTGTTTGTTTTTCTTGTGTTTTGTAATTGGAAGCTAAGATAAAATAGACCTCTGATAATGTGGCAATGTTCTATTTTAACTTCCATAGATTGTCCTGATTTCTATTCTGTCTGGTTTTAAAAACAAAACAAACAAACAAAAAAGTCCTGATTAATGATCATGCTTATGTTTATAAATTCTTCAATATCACAAAAATATGTCAGGATCTGACAAAGAGACATGTATCTTAAGCAACTGAATATAAAAAAAAAAAAGTTTTCTTTCTGAATCCTCTTATTGATTATGGTATTTGGCAGGGAGATTGTACCTTCCTTTTCTGTTTACATATCAAAGGACCAGATTTTCACAAAATCCTGGACAACTGGCTAAAACATTGATTCTTATTAATGGTGACAAAGAAACGTACCTTAAGCAACAGAATATTAAAAAAAAAAATAAATAGGTTTTTCTTTCTAAATCCTCTTATTGATCATGGTATTGGGCAGGGAGATTGCACCTTCCTTTTCTGTTTACCTATCAAAGGACCAGATTTTCACAAAATCCTGGACAACTGACTAAAACATTGATTCTTATTAATGGTAATTATGTTTTAACATATTAAAGGGTAGCCTGGCTGTGGTGATGTACAGATATGGAAATTATCAGACACCTTCAGCAACTCTGAGTGAACTTTCCAAAAGAGGGATGTGCCCTTTTTGAAGATCTGGGGTTGAGTAGCTGCACATTGTAGTGTAGAGCAGTATTATTGATTCTAACAATATGGACATGTTTTCTTTGTCCTGGAGTACACATATAAACTTATTAGAAGGGTTTGTTTGTTATTAGCTAAGTTAATAAATATGCAGGGCAAAATCTCTGCCTTAATTGGAGGTGTCTTAAGACAATGATGTAATACAGGTGTAAAAAGAAGAGCAAGAAAGTATTAAACCGGGTATCTTTTCTTTTGTTAACCCTGTATTGTCACAGTTTGACTACTCTCAAAATTTACATTTATCAGGCAAAAAAACACATTTCAAGATTTGATCTCTGAAATGAATTCTGAAAATTTCTGCTAGAAAATTAAAGGTGGATAACTAGTAGCTGTTGACCTGGGTATCTTTTTTTTTTTTTTTTGTTAACCCTGTATTGTCACAATTTGACTACTCTCAAAGTTTACATTTATCAGGGGAATAACATATTTCAAGATTTCATCTCTGAAATGAATTTTGAAAACTTCTGCTAGAAAATGAAAGGTGGATAACTAGTAGCTGTTGACCAAAGAGCTATACTTTAACTAAATGAACTAGATTGCATTTACAGTGATTATAACAGCATTATGAAACAGTGGAAAAATGAAGGTTGGTTTTGTGCTTTTTCTTTTTATTTATTTAGTTTTTTTGGAGACCTTCTATATTCCATTAACTAGTTTTTGCTTGTTTGCGTGTTTTAAAGTTCTTCAAGGTAAGATTTGCTTGTATTTTGATTTAAGCATTCAGGTGGAAAGAACATAGCAAATTTTGGTTAATTTGAAAGCTATGCACCTTAGTAGAAAATAGTGACACTCCCTGGGATTTGAAATCCATTCAATTTATTAAAAAAAAAAGGTGGAAAGAACATAGCAAATTTTGGTTAATTTGAAAGCTATGCACCTTAGTAGAAAATAGTGACACTCCCTGGGATTTGAAATCCATTCAATTTATTAAAAAAAAAA
>NW_008595632.1:0-52309 GCF_000691845.1 Merops nubicus
ATCTCCAGAGGTCCCTTCCAACCTGTAACATTTTGTGATTGTGATTTGTTTGCAGCTGCTCAGTAAGTGGCATAAGGCCAAGAAGAACAGAAATACTCTGCCACTGGATTTTTAAAAAAACAGATACAGTAGACTTCTACTTCCCATTCATACCTTATTTCACTTAGGTCAGTCCTTTTTGTTACACAGAATATGTCTAAGAAAAGAGAGGACAGGCGTGTGCTAGTCCCTTCTGCAGAGCCCTCTAGAACTCTTCCAGTTTCTACTCACGATTTGTGGCATCATCAGGGATGGTCTTGGTGACATGGCTTCTTCGCCTGGGTTTCTTTAAGAAGTGGTGGTATGAAGAGAATTGGTGTGTGAACGTGTGTACCTGAGGCAGCAAGCTCTGTCATGGCAGGCAGGGTGGTTTGGAAGAACCCAGCTGCGTCGCTGCTGGCATCACAATGCATCACATGGTTCATGCTCTCACCACTCCTGGCAGCAATTCCATTTCTTGGTGGCACCAGGGCTTAGGGGTAACAGGTAGCATGGATTCACCTGCAACACGAGCCTGGTCAGGGCACGATAACATCAGAGGTTTCTGCATATGTATTGTCCATGCAGTGCAGGCTGCCAGGGAACAGCAAGAGCTGGTCTGATCATTGAGGGATGATGAGCTGGGAGCCAAGGGTGGCCTCAGCAGAGACACTGCCTTGAACAGTCAAGGCATAGTATTCCAGTGTTGTAGAAGTCAAAGTAAATGGGTTGAGCAGGATGGTGGTAACAGGGTCTGCTGACAGGCACAGATGAGATCTGGCGTCCATCCTGAGACTCTGTTCCAAGAGTTCAGTCGGGAATAGCAGGAGGCAGAACTGGAGACAGAACTGTAATAAATGCCCAAGGGAGTCCACCCAGGAGTTAGGACTGGTGATAGGTACACCTATAGCCTTTCTCAGAGAAAAAGTAGGTGCCAAAGCCAGGGCTTAAACATAGCTCCCAGAGCCTTGGGCAGGGGGCTGGGGGTGGGGGTGGAGATCCCAGGTGAGGCTGGTCAGGGCAGTTAAGGCCTCTTGGTGCACTCGAGGCCCTGGCCTGAGTGTTAATGAGTCAATTTAAAATGGAGCTTGTATTCATCTATCTTACTCTGGTTTGTAAGTTTTAGCTTCCCTCTCTACCTTCTTTTGCCAGAGTAACCTTTTCGACGCGCCAGGTGATGCCATAATCAACCTGTGACATGGCTGGAAAGCTCTGGGGATGTACACAGCCTCCCTTGCTTAGATAGGGCCCACCACAGGACAGCTTCTGGACTGCCTGATAATACTATGCACTGACATAGCAATACCCAGCAAGACAAGAAGATACTCCTACACCACACACATCTACAGCACTCATGCACACTCAGACAGCACTGATGGTGTCACCCTGTTTCCCACCCTGGCTGATCAGGAGGAAGGTGTGTTAGTGGGAAATACAGACATGTATAATATGTACCCCTTCAGCAGCTGTGATCAGACATTCTGTCCAGTATCTGGCTGCCTTTTGTATCCCAGTCTCTCCAACTGCTGGCACCTGAACATGAGTCCTTGAGGCTGCACCCTGACTCCTGTTGCTGCTACAGACCCCCTCCCTCAGACACACCTGAACACACACATATGCGTGGCAGTCTCTGCAATAGCTGGCTTTGGACACACAGTCCACCCAGCAGGTCCTGGATCCTTTTTCTTTCCAGGTGCCTCCCCCCTGGAGGCACTGATGCACCTGCACACACAACACACACGCGGCTCATGTCACCTGCAGACCCCACGATCTCTCCAGCAGCCATCTGGGGCTCCCCATGTCCCCCTGGCAGCTAGCTCCTCCCACGGTCTTCTCTCTTCCTCACTCAGGAACAGAATTAGAAATGACATTCAGTAAGACAGGACAGACTGTGGTGATCAGGAAGGGCACAGGGCATGGCAGAACAAGTGTACCTCTTTATACTTACCAGCCCTTTTTATCCCTCCATTTTCCTACATGTTACATCTGTTCCTCCCCAAGTCCCCTACATCCATCCCTTTGACCACTTTTGATTTTTCTCCTAAACATCCCATAAATCTTGTGCAGTCCTAAAATGCTCTTTCTCTGCATCCTGTAATGCGCCCCATAGTCACCTCTCATAGTCTGAAAGCTGGTTGTGAGAGACCTCCAATTGCCTCATGTTGGTGGGTTGCACACCTGGGCAGGGCCTGAGGCACTCCTGGGACAGCCCTGGGAGAGGCCCAGCCAAGGGTGTCCTTGTGAGTCCTTAACTTGGTTTCCCTCCTTCCCTTCCTGAGCTCCTCTGGGTTTGTGGCAATGAGCCTTTGATGGGCTGATGGCTCCTGTGATGGGCCTGGGAGTAGCTGGGGCAGGGTGTTAATCCGCTTCGACCACCTGCCATCTTCTCTGTGCTCCTTTATGCATGTGCTTTTTGTCACTCCCCCAGACAAAAGACTTACTTTTGTTATTATTTTGTTTTATTCTAACCCTACCCACCACCTCTCAGAAAAACTCCAGCTAATGGAGAAGGCAGCAGCATGACTCCTTAGCAAGGCAGGCTGCCAAGAGCGTATTAACTCCTGTCTTCTGCTCTGTTCTCTGGCTTTTCATAGCACATTGGGCAAATTGATTGGATTTGGCCAGTAGGGAGTAAATTACAGAAAGTCAGTCACAGATGTACAGTGCCAACTTTACCTTTTAACCTCAACATTTATCTTTTATTTAGATGGCTTCAAGTACCATTGCATCTGAATGTGTACCTCTCCCCTCCTAAAATTCAGACTGGCAGATCTCAGGCCATTTTTAGTTCCATTATTTAATACCTTCCATGATGAATGAGCACTGACACAAAAGCCCCAACAGGTTTGCAGAAAGGCATCGTGTGCCCCAAACAAACAGCTGTAAGCAGCAGTGGCTCCAGTTTGGTCACTTACCCTGTCCTGTGAGATAATTCCCCCAAGTACAGCTCCAGAGCCACATCCCAAGAGATTGCCCACCAGTCTCCACCATGAACATGCCTGTTCTAACAACCTCATCCAAATACAAGAAAGTCAGACGAAAATATTAAGACACCCCCCCTTTTTTATTTTTCACTGCAGCATCTCCATGTATGTATGAAGATGGTCTTGCCTTAGGTGAGATTTATTAGGTCAACTGGCAGTTCTCCAAAGTAAGGCAGACGCATCCTAAAAAGAGCACAGATGAAAAGCCTGTCAGCACCAGCTGGCAATAAAGCACAAGAAAAGAAATAATAAGGAATAATAAGGTAAAGTAAGTAAAGTATCAGTATTATAAAATAGCTGTCAAGCCACCAAAACAGGTAATTTCACACAGTAGAGAATAGATTCTCAGCTGAAGTAGTCAATGCAATCTCCATTATTGGATTAAATTAAAGATAAATAAATTAAAGGAGGATACTCATTTACCAGGACCAAGTGCTGCAGATGGATTGCTCAAAATTGAGTGGAAGTGAATTAAAATAGCTGAGGAATTCAACACAGACAAAAATAAAATCATGCATTTGAAGAAAGTATTTTATTGAACTGTCATTATAATTACTGGGTTTAGGTTGACTACCAATTCAGAATGAGGCTTTAAGGTTATCTATATTTTAAGAGTTTTAAAACCACATTGGTCAGAAGCACTGAAGAAAAAAATTAACTATTAGGAAGTAGAGAACAAATGGAAGTAATCACTTGTGGTGATATGAGATAGTGATGCCTTTTAGTACTGTGTGCAGTTCTGGTCTCCTTGTCTCTGCTGGAATATAGTAAAACTGAAGTGGGTGAAAAGAGGAGCAACAAAGATGATCCAATTCTGGCCCTTGGAGATGGAACATGGCCACAAAGGACAGACTATGTATATTGGGACTCTTAACCTTAGACCCATCTATAAAACTATGGCTGGCAGTGAGGGTGACTTCGCTTTGTCTGCTCCAATGCAAAGGCCTAAGAGGCCTCAAAGAGAACTAGGAGGTGGCAAATTCAGCACAAGACAGAGGAGATGCTGCTTCACTCTGAAAGTGTGGAACATCTTGCCACAAACACGAGGTGCTGGGGGAGTATTTGGAAGATGGGTCATGACCTACTTGCCATGAATTTATATTCTCTCTTCCTGAGATGCAAACTATTGGCCACTTTTTTTCATGGGGGAGAATTTTAAAAAGAAAATTATCTAAAAGCACACAGTCCACACAACACAAGGAAGGTTCTGCCTTTAGTCTGCTTCTCAGTAGTTTATTGAGGTGTCCCAGAGTAGCTGTCTTCTCCTGCTGGTACCAGCCGTTGCCAGTATAGGAGGTTGTGTCTGCAAACATCTGGCTGGCTTCTCCTGGCCCAGTGTCTACACACTGTTGCAGAATTGGGTTCCCCTTAGTGCTCCAAACAGCACAATGCTTCAAAATGATGAAGTCACTGGTTACTTTACCACAACAGACAAATATCCCAGTTAGGAGATGCTCTTGTTAGACGGGTAATAACGTGTTAGTTATGTGTTGTTTTTTAAAGACTTTACATCCTTGATGGGCTAAGTTTCCTTTGTCCTACTGATCTTTCTGATTTCTCTTTGGAAAAAGCATCATTTCAGACCATCTCGGGCCCCAGTAAATTCTATGAGGAGACAGTCAGGTACAGACAAAAGCTGCTTTGCATGCTTCCTGATCAGTCTGCTGGGGCAGTTTTCTGTGTGCCAGGGGTTGGCAACGTGTCAGCATTGCACTGTCTTTTTTTTTTTTTTTAATGGAAGCAAACGCATCTGGATGTGGCTTTCAATCTGGCAGTATTCTGCACCTATAAAAGGAGTAAGTCAAGGGTTTGAGATCTTACCCTGCTGTTGTTACTAAGGTAGTTCTTGCACCTTCCACTTTCTCTTGTACTTTTCTGGAAGTTACTTTACTTGTACTTTTGAATCCCTGTTTATCAAGATCATGCCAGTGCGTTTGCTTTCTCTGGTATATTCAGATTATCTGTCAAGTTACTGTGTACAGTCAGGTTTTGGTTCTGCTTGTGAATTAACTCTGCAAAAATTAAGTTGGTTGCCCGTATTTTTAAACCAAAATTTGGTCTCCACAAATGCAGAAATCCTTGCATAGGGACAGTACATGTTGGATGTCACTGTACAGTGCTGGGATGGAGCAAGTAATCCCAGCCAGACCAGTCTGGCAACAAGAGAGCTACTGAGCATCTGTGTGTTGCTCTTTTGAAGGCTTTATATTCTGAGAGCTTTGTCAGCTTGTGTGCAGTATGGCATGAATACACAGAGCAGGTCTTAATCTAATGCTGAATATGAGTCACTCAGACCTTTCAGAAAACAGGCAACTAGCACATCATGAAGCTGTAACTTTTGCAAAACCCACAGGGTTTTCCTCCCCATGAATTAGGCAAGAAGTGCCTGCATTTCAGTGCCGAATTTAAATCCAGCATGGGGACTCACCTTTCCAGGGGGAGACTGGGATATACATATTAGAAAACAAAAGCCAAGTTTAAAAAAAGCACCAAAAACTTCCATAAAGGAAAAAATAGAAGAAACAACAATGTGGATTTTTTCACTCTGAGTAAATAGAGTTCAGCTGCTGACAGTATCATGCTGAAGGGTGCAAATGATGCATTTTGTCTGTTGGGACTGGCTGGCTTTAGGAAGGTGAAGGGGTTGCCAAGCCATTCAGGAGTTATTAGAGATCATGTTCTTCATCATAAAGTTAAGGCACTTAATTGCAACGTACTGACCAAATACTGCTATGGGAAATGAGACCTTGTCTCTGCTCAACAGATTGCTGCTTTAAGGATCATCAGCTGCTGCACTTGTTCTCCCCACTTCATCAGTAGTTGTGACTTTGACCACCTTGTTCCCCTCTCCTAGAAATGTCTCTGCCTTCTTTGACTACATCCATAAATGCCCTTCTCTGTCTAACCTGTAGTGCTAGAATTCATCTTTTGCATGGGATTAACACAGCTGACTTTAACAAGCTTCAGGAAGGCAACTAACATAGGTACAAAGTATATAAGCAAAGAGTTTCTTACCTAGAATTTTTGGAAGTGTGTACAATAACCTCTCAAAGGAATATTAGGTTGGGAGTATATTCCTGAATTTATTTGCGATAAAAGTATATTAGAAATATTTGGAAAGTGTCAGCATAAATGACAGACAATTTTCATGTTTTTCTTCCTGATGCTAAAAACTAGTTTCAATTTTCTAGCTAAGGAAAAAAATAACATTTTTCACAAATGTTGTGCTTGAGCATTTCAACATCTACCCTCTTCCTTCTTATTTCTAGTTCCCTCTTAGGTAAGAGGAAGAGTATAAGGATCATTACGCGTCAGCCCAACCTACTGCTTCATTCTGCTGCTCCACAATGTAGCCTGAATTGGGCTCCAACTCCTCATCTGATGCTCTCACACTCTCTCACCTAGTGCCTCAGGGGAAGAAGTACAAAGCTATATATCCAAATATAACAAACAAATGTATCCAAGAACGTGACTCCGCCTTTAAACCAACTATGGAACCTGATTGCTGATGACTCTTTATGCCCTTCCTGAGATGTGTCTGCAGCATTAACCAAGCTTTTTGTGATCCCTTACTTTGCTTGTCTTCTTTTTCATTGGAAACACCTCAGTGCTATTAAGACGTAGGAAAACAAAACTATGATGTTTCTTTCGGTTTGATTTAATGCATATTTTTCTTACCTGTCACAAAACCTCACAAACAGTTCAGGCAATAGTGCTATTTTTGAGAGGCTGAGTGCTAGAACGTGACAGAAGGCCACAGGAAGTGCTGGGTCATATTAGCCTAGCATTGTTTCCAAACTAAGATGTCCCACCAAAGTCTCAACTGTCAGACATTGCTGCTGCCCTGCAAGTGCTGGCAGAGGTGTCAGCCTGAAGAGCTTCCCCGTGCATGACTTGAGGCAGGCAATGAGGCTGGCATGTGCCATCCCAACACTGACAGACTTGGAACCAAGGCAACCAGAAGGCAAAGGTGGATCCAATCACTCTACTGGGAACTTCCCTGGTCAGTGCAGGGTATGTGCACACTGTCTGTGGCCTGAAGACCACCTTTGCTGGGCTCTAGGCAGACAGCACATCTGGACTGAAATGTGTCAAAGAAAACCTTTAGCACTTGCTGCAGAGCAGCAAACTGGGGAGGACACAGACAGCACCTGCAGGGTGATTCCAGTTCCATACTGTCCTGAAGAAGTATCCATGTTCCAATGTTTTATGTGCAACCCTTCAGCTCAAGAATCAAAAAGACTAAAGATTCCATGGTAATTAGTAATCTCTGGAGTCATACAGATCTGTAATAACTACCTGCAGATCAAAGACATTACATGTTTAGCATATTTTAATATCAAGACAGAAATTAAGATTGTAATTTCTGTACTTGAAGTCTTGAAATTAGTATTTGGAAGAGGCCAGTGTATTCTATTTATCTGATTGAATACAGCCAATTTCTGAATGAAGTTTCACATCCAGGTATACACTCCAAGTTTTGATACCAGCTAGCCAGGATACAAAAGTTGCTGTGGGATTTTGTAGGTCCCTGTAGGATGAATGAGACTCTGAAGGCCCACCGTGTACACTTCTACCCATGAGCAGTCCCATGTACAGGGGGAGAGAGTGCTGTAAAAAGAAGAAAACTACGAGTGTTAGAATACCAACCTTATCTTCAGCCATTGCTGGCATTGCTGCTTCTTGTGAAGTAAGTTACTATTTTGATTGTGCGGAAACCACACCTTGAGAAGTAAAAATAGTGAAAATATTCCTTAAAATGTTTCCTTTTGCAAGTCTCAGTCCTTGAACCAGAGTAACCACATACTTCAGATCCATTTGTCCTTGATTTTTTTTCTGAAGCTTCCAACTTTCCCTGAAACTGTAAGTTTGGAATGTTAAAAGAAGTAATTTGAATTTACCTATTTATATCACATTTATATCCATTTATTTTTCAACAACCAAGGTGAATTCTTTAGATTATAGGTTTAATAATTGAGACAGTCTTGTAATAATGATTTATTATGCTGCTCCCAGAGTTACCTCCCCAACATTTTAGGCTTTCAGGGTTAACAAAGGCTGGGCTGTGTGTCTCTCTCTCAGAAAGCGCAAAACTTATTTTCTTGCATAAAACTTTGAACATCAGGCAAAGACCATTACAAAAAACAGTGAGAAGGCTAAAATAGTTAATGCTATCAATGATTTGGAAAAAAAATAAATCTTGATTAACCTCTAAATGCTTTGTAAGTATTACAATGCTGGGATATGGTTTAAACAGAGCCATGCATTGTACAGAGCATTGTGCCAACTCTTCTCAGCCACATCTGTTTTGAGTAATGGTTTTAATGTAAACGAGACTCGAGATATTTCTGGTTAGGTTTCCTCACATCTTCTATCTTTGTCTAGCATCTCCAACTTCATGAACAATCTTCCCTCAGGTGGTTGTTACTGGTGTCCTTTATAAATTTTCAATTTTCATTATATGCACTGCCTGTAATAACTCCTAACTATGTAATAGTCCCTTGTATTATAATAGGCAGTGTTCTACATTATTTCTCAGAGATGAGTTCACTCTCCTCTCTCTTCCTTCTTCTGTGGTTTACAGCATTGGTACAGTGAACATGGGCATTCATGAATGTAGTTTGATACCATTCCACTGCTACATAGAAAGATCACAAACATGGACACATATTCCAGAACAAAGAATTATTATCAGCAAGTTGTGTTACTGTTTTTCTGAAAGATTAGTCCCTGGAGTGCGTTCGAGCAAGGTGTATGCCCACCTGCATTCAACATCTGCAGTAGCCCCTGCACCAAGTATCAGGCTGTTGCACAGCAGAGTTTGGTTTTAAAACCAGCCTCAGGGATGCCCTCTGTGGTTATCATAGAACTACAGCTCTGGTCTGTTGTGGCAGTAAGGACTTAAACCCAGTTTTCTATGTCCTCCCTGACTAAGTCTTCAAAAAATAGTGCAGACAAATATTTTGGCTTCATCAGTGGAGCTGATAGAATAGCATTTTACCCATGAACTCCAAGAAGCAAGGTGTTGCCAGGTACTACTGTGGTAATCCCAGATGAAATGTGGAACTACCAAAATAGATGATCTGGCAAGAGCTGACGAGTCCCAGTATCAAAAAGAAAATCATGTGAAAAAAAATATGAATACTCTATCAAATTCCATACAGTGCAGCACAAGGTCAGTTTGCCACTGCTATGCCATTTAGAAGGGAAAAAGCCAGCATTCTCCAGCTTTGACCAGTCCAATTGTAAAACTCTCCAAACGCTGCTTCCATTTTGTTCCTTGGGAGATGAGTGAGAGCAAACTCACTCTGTATTTTCAGTTCTCTCCTGATACCGTACTTGAGGGAAGGCCCTGGATTCCATATACTATTTTCCCTTCCTTCCTGTCCTCTCCCCCCACCCCAAATACCCTTTTAAACCACTATTTTTTTGGTTCAAACAACAAGGCTAAACAGGTGAAATTTTAAATAATGATTGAGGATTTTTTTTATTCATTTAAGTTTCAATATCATTACAGAAAATGTTATGGTACAGAGTTGTTTAACATTAGTTTTATTTCTTCGCTCATTTAATTTCCACACGAATGCTGGTAACACTAATATCTGTACAAGATCAGTCTTTGATTTTTTTAGCTTTTAGTTCTGTACATTTTTAAATGTATTGGTTAAAAAGGCTGTCAGCACTTAAGGAAGCAATTTTTTTTTGTTTGTTGAAATAAAAGGTATCCAGTTACTGCCCAAGAGTACTGAGCTGGGTGGCTGCTGGGACAGGAGAGCTCCCTGAATGCGCAGCGAGGTGAGGCGACCTCGGGGCTTCATTGGGTTCCCAGTGCAGCCACTCTGCTTTTGGCACTGTGCACATCAACACGAGATACAAGATAAAGAACAAGCAGAAGCTCTCTGTGAAGCGGTTATGAAGCATACTAATAAGGGAAATCCAAGTGTTGTCTACGCTAGTATAAATAAGCAGACAGCCTTGTTTTAAGAGCTTAAGTAGTTGTATCTTAAAGATGAGAAAAAACACAAGTTCTGCAGGCACCTACTGCTGTCTACTAAAAGCTACCGCTATCAGAACTAGCATTGAACACACAAAGCAATTGCAAGGAAAGGAAAAAGTTGCTTTGATATAATCAGAATAAATTTCTTTGTTAAGATTTGTTTTAAAGTTTTTTTTTTTTAAAAGGTATTTATTTAAATTCCATTTGAAATATAATTCAAGATCTTGACTATACTGATCAACTTTTATCCAAATCAGAAAAACTAGCTGTGCCGTTGCATATTACAGGATACAGTCAATGATATGTGGACATGCATCAAAGCTTCGTTCTTGCTGGTGACATCATAGCCTTCCAATGACCATGACATCCACCACCTCCCCCTTGTGAAGCTCCACATACTGCTCTGTCTTTGGAGGTAGCATCAACAGTCCATTGGCACTGCGCATACTCATCAGACGACTGCTCATCTGATTCCCTACAGGAGTGAGAGAAAAAATTCAGTTAAGATTTCAGTTAGTTTCAAATGCTGCAGCACACCTCTCAGGAAACAAGAGTTGTCCTCATGAAGATGTTCACGTTGCATCTTGCCCTTCCAAGGTCGATGGAAACAAAGAACTCTGCAGAGAATCAGTCAGCCTCTCATCATTCTGGCTCTCAAAGCTCCCATTCCTTTTGCTGACTGTTTTCCTACCCAGCCTTCCACATCATCTGTACCTCATATCTTGTCAGAGTAAGTTGCTATTTGCATACCTACTTCTGGACTAAAACCAGCACAATCTAAAATATTTTTAATATTCTGTTACAGACTTTAACTCTATTCTTCTCTCTGAATAGTCTTGTTTAGCATTAGTAGCTTAGCACTAGTAGCTAGATAGTTGAAGCCTTAGGCTGTAAGAGCTGACTGAGAGTATATTTTTGATAAAACTAATGCTGCTAACACAGAACTAGCTGAATCCAGCAGATGCAAGCAGAATAAAGATGATCAGAACCAACAAAAAAAAATTCCAAGGGAATGAGGTAACTTCAGAGGAAGGCCAGCCCAGAGAGAAAGAAAACCAATAATAAATCAAGAGACCACCGACCAGAATAAAGTGAGTGAACTTGGGGATTGGGTGCTGGATGGTATGAGTATAAATGGAGGGCATGATCTGGGGCAGGGGTTCTTCTTAGGGCACCCAGCTTGAGCCATAACCTGAGAACTAACAAAAGAGGAATTGGAAACCTTGACTTGGACTTCCATTTTTCAGTGGGATCCTAGGGTTGAACCCTGATATGGTGCCTGGCTGTGTAAATCCATAACATATACCACCCCAAAAGAATGGGTTTCTTTAGGACACTGAGTTTCACAACGTCCTGAAGATAAACAGTATGATATTGGTAGTACTGACAAAAAATGAAAATGCAGTAAGTCATGCCCTTTAGTTTCTTGGTTTTCAAACTTCCAGACTGACATAAATAATTCCAGACAGTTTGCTTGTATAAGGAAAGAAGGGGTGCACAACAAAACAGAGTTAAACCAAATAGAGCATTGTAGATGTAAGTAATAGCTTGACCTGGAAGTATGTCAGAGGCTGTGTGATCCTCAGAGTCCACAGTAAGAACTTCCTCGGAGCCAACAGTAAGATGCATTTAACCTAACGTTTTCCCTGTGAAGACTTGTACACAGTGCTTTGTATCAAACAATTTGGACGCCGTAAAAAGACAATTAGTTGTTTAAGGATCTGAATCCCTTGAGAAACTGTCAGAGTCAGTCTTCTAGCACTATTCAAATATTATATTTAAATCCAGTATTTGCCTCAACTGACGCCGAGTATCCAGAAGTATCCCTCGGTGGCAAACATGACCAATAAAAGTCTTAGTCTGCTTCAAGAGAACACACACGGCCTCTGATATCTCTTCTACTCTTGCAGTTCAGCTAGGATCACTCTTCTTTTATTTGCATTATTCCCACCTATGTCCCAACTTGTATTTGTTTAGTAGATGGACAAGAGCAGAAGTAAGCAAATGTGACTGTGAATTCAAATAAGCATGAGTGGTTGTTTACAAAAAGGGGGAAAAAAAAAAAAACCCAAACCAGTTGTTTTCAGACTTAGGTGGAGGAAGGCAAGGACCTGTGTGTTTGTGTGTCAGTCTGTGTGACTGGGCACTAACCTGTACTCTGTGCCCAAGGTAGTGGTTCTTGGTGATGCCAAGTCAGTATGCACCGATGATATTCTGGGCGGGGGTCCAATTTTACATCACATGATAACTGTAGAAGAAGCAAAGAAAGGATGAGACTGTCATGCATTCAGATTGCACTGTCTGTCCAGGATAACAGAATCATCTGCCCAACTGTTTTTCCTTACAACCAGTCTTTTTGAGAACTCTTATTTTGAGGTCAGATGGTATCAAGTGCAAGATCAGAAGCTGCAGAAAGTAGAGACTGAAGGATTTGAGGGAAATACAGCCATGATATTACAATATCAAAGAGTCTACATGCATTAAGTAGAAAATTCCAAAGCTGTTCCTTTTTTGGGAATTTACAGACAGTATTTCTCTGGAAAAAAATCTGTATTGTTTCTGGTCTGTATATTACACTGCATAAAGGAAAAAAAAATCATTTGCATTCAAAATACTGTTAGCCCTGACAAAAGGGAAATGGACAATCTTTGAAATAAAAAGCAATACAGGGGATGGCTCACAATGGAATTTAATGGAACACATTGGAAAACCCGTGCAAAAATGAGGGTAACTACCAATTGCTCTCTGTTTAGGAACATCTTAGCTGTGAGATGAAGAAGAACCTGGATGCTGTGGAAGTGTGAAAGAGACACAGGGTAAGCAGTAGGAGAAAAGTGCATATCCAAGTACACTAGGAAAACTATAAAAGGTAAAGTGTTCCTTGGTACTTTATCTGAATCAAAAATAGAAGGATAATACATCATAATAATATGCTTTGAATCCATATTAAACCAAGTTACAATATTGATGATTTCATAAGAGTGAAATGAATAGTTTAAGGGATTTATACTGCTTAGAGTGGGGGTCATGTGGTTACTTATATAAATAACTCAAGAAGAGAAAGGCTTTGAAGTTTGTATTTTCTATGGCTCATACAGAACTACCCAACTCTTTAGGTATTCCCAGATTAATCTGCATTTTTTACCACCAGTTAAAAATATTATTTTCACACAGGAAGGCATCATTCCTGCCTGACTGGCATGCGGCAGCCTCTGTACTTGTGTATCTTGCTCTATTAGATGGCCATCTAACTGTTAGAAATTACAGGCTGCATATCACTATTAACAGAGATTGAGAAGGTACCTCTGTTTTGTGTGAACTGCCTTCAACTTGCCAGAATTAGTCAGATTCCCCAAACAAGACAGCCGTTCAAAGCCCAGAGAGCTGTGCTTCAACATCTTGAGAGAATTTTGAAATAGAGGACAGCCTTCTTACCCTGGCTTTGATGATGGTGGGCCGAGGATCCAGGATACCCTGCATTTTCCTCAGTGCAGGAACAACGAAGAGATTGCAGGTGACAACAGCAGACACAGGGTTGCCTGTAGGACAAAGATCAGTTGGTGGTGACTCCCTCTTGATTTACTCTGTGGAATGCTGAAAATGATCTCATGTTTTTATAGCAATTGCACTGTAAAGGACTCTAAAGATCTCTTCATGCTATGTACAGGAAACACTTCATTCAAGTGTGGAGTGGCATGTGGTAACCACACATGCTGAAAGCCACACTCTCTGGCTCATGGTGTGCTGGAATCTTGCTCTGACTGAACAGCCCCATGTTCTCAGGCCCCACCTCTTTGCCTCTGTTCCTCTGTTGCCCTTTGTCTTACACTGGGATTTGTCTGGGGCTGAGGCAGGATTTATTGTGCACAGGTACAGGTCCTAGCTCGCAGGGTTTTTGATTTGTGATTAAGGTTTCTGAGACCTGTGGAAAAATAACTTTCAATTCCCTAACCGAGTGGCAAAATGCTTTAGGCAAAATTCTGAGAAGTCTACTGATTTATAAATTTTCTGTTGACTCAAGAGAGGTGTATGACCAGTGTCTGCCAAACACCACTTGTCTTACACATCTGGACTTCCCTAGATGACTGTTCTAGAATAAATACTGTGATCAGAGAGATGCTCCATTGATTTCTCTCCTGGAAAAAAAGGTACTGCAGCAACTAAAATGTCAGACAGAAGAAGCACTAGAGATACATCTGAAAACCATCAGCTTCTCAAGGATTCTTTGTGTAGTCAGAAATTCACACAATACCAGAGCAGAAAGAATAAAATAAATTGCCCCTGATTTGGGAGGGGAGAGATTTATAGGCAGGCCCCTCAGGAAATGTGTGCTGTGGAGGCAGCTTTGGCAGGTGAGGCCACAGGCAGGTGGTGAGGAGCGGCTGCCCTCTCCCGGCTCCCGTCGGCATAAAAAAGCATGTTCTGTCACCTGCTCCTTGGCACTCCCTCGGGTTTGTCCCCATTCCCAATACTGCCGAGTGGGTGCAGTCTTAGGTGCACAGAAAGCTTCCTGTGAAGGTGGGTGGGGCTGTAGGAAAGCCCACCTCTGTATACTACCGCTTACAAAACCCAGGGAAATTGTTGGATGGAAGAAATCCTAAGGACTGTACACCAGCAAATTCTGAGGACAGGAACAAGAAATATCTCCTTAGTATATCCCTGCAAGTCCATCTCTTCTGGGAATTTCTGGGAAACCTTTACAGGCACTTTCCTTAGGGACACCAGCAGCAGACAGAGGTGCTGTGAAGTGTCACTGTTCTGTTTCACCTATGCACAACAACAACAGTAATCCACAAAACTTCTTACCTGGCAGCGCAAAGATTATTTTTCTTACGCCATCGATATCCAGAGTTGCAAAAGTTGTTGGTAGGCTATGGAAAAGGAAAGGTACTTAATATCTGCACTACACTTTCTGTGAACATTATTATTTAAAACAGTTGGAAAAGAAAACAAAACTGGATCTCTCTCTCAGCAGTTTGTTAGCACCTGCTGCTTATGCCATACTGAGGGTATAATCCTCCCTTTGTAATGACAGAACAATTAGATTTTTCTTGGTATTCAGCTATGAAGTTTTAAGTAGCTGATTTTGCTTCTGGCAGGAAACATGGAAGAGCAGACAAACTAGTAATGAAAAATCTAATTTCTGTCTTCATGCTTGAAGCAAATTAACAAAGAAGCAATACTGATATTATGCAGTTATAGAGCTGTATTTGTTTTTCATATAAGGGTCTCAACATTTTTTGTAACGTTAGAGACTCTAACTTCCCTTACTCCACTGTCTACAGCAGTTGTGGCATCAGAGCAGTATTTCAGAGCAGCAAATGTTACCTAGTCTGCAGATGAACAAATTTAGATACACAGGCAGTGCTGCTGTCAGGTAAGACCGAGGTCTATCAGAGAAGAGCTCTCTGAGTTCAGAGCTGCTTCTGAGTGATCTTTAGTGACTTGTTACCCAGTCTATTACAGTTACACACACAGGACAGTAATGTGATGGCTCAAGAATGTGGCTGGCAAAGGGACGACTCTGTTCAAAAAAGTTTTCTATATACCTATGTTAATATCATCTTTTTAAACATTAGAAAGGATACTTTACAGAAGCAATAATTAGGCTGAGTTCCTTGGCTTCATCTTGAGCTAAAAACTCACCTGGTCAGCAGATGATAGCTGCTGCCCAGCAGCAGCTTTGGAGATTTGCCACACTTTGATCATTACTACTTAGCTTTGTATCTGCTAGGACTAATCAATATCCTATTTTACCAGGGGAAGTTTCTGTTTTAAAATGTCTCTAAGATTATGGGATCTATGTGCCAGACCTCCAAATCTTGTCACCAGTGCACAAACCGAGGTACAAATAATCTAGTTGCTAATTCATATTTACTGGAAATTTGGAATTCTTATATGAGATTTCAACACCATCATTGCTAAAGTCTTCCAGTACTTTCTTCTGGCAGTGCTGCTAGACAAGGTACAACCTTACATCAGTTGGCTCAGCACAGGCATCACTCTGTAGTCATGTAGCACACCAAAATACAGGCCAATAAAGCAAACTCTGGCTCACTTTTAGAACTTACTCAAGGAATTTTTTCCTTATATAGTAACCAAAATTCATATCTAAGGCTTTTAAAGACAGAGTTAATAAAAACTAAGACACAGTATTTGCTATTGCACTACAGCCAATGGAAATGAGAGTGCTTGCATTCTCAGTAAGTTCAGATGACCAAATATTTTTGTAGCAGTAAAAAACATCTTTTTTATAGCATAAAATGCAAAAAGATTTTTTTTGGAAAATAACATTCCTTAAAGTTTTTCTGGATACTTATTAAAAGTTTATTGCTACAAGTCTATGGAGGGATCTCCAGAAGAAAGGATTACATTCGCTTTCAGATAAGCCAGAATCAGAACTTAATAATTCTCTACATCAGGTTATCCATTCTTGTCAGCAGCAGACACTGGAGTGCAGATCTGACTTTGGGGAATTCCCCACATAGGCTATAGCAGCATGACAGAAGCAGTGAGCAATTTCCATGCCTGGGCTACATCCCACAAGGGATTAAACATACTTTCAGATCACTTGTTCCTTTAATGAAAGGGAGGTGGTGGGAGCTGCAGCACAAGCGCCAAAGCCATACGCAGTTCTTTGCTGGACTGTAGGCAGAGGCAGAAGTTATTTGTTGTTTTCACAGGAAACACCCACTTTCTGCTCTGCTCCCTGGCAACAGTTAGGGGCTAGAAGGAATCAGTCCTACAAGCTGCACTTGGCCTTGTGTTACAGGTCCATGCCAACCCAGCTTGCAAACAAACTGCATTCCATGGTTAGTGAGGCAGAGCTGAAGACATCTTTGTGCTACTGTACTGTGAAAGGGAACTTTCTATTTTCAATACATGTAGTTTTCATTTTCTCTACAAAGCATACTTCCAGACTCATTAATTAGCAGTGCTACAGCAAAGGAAAGCAATCTTGAAGTTTTCTGAGGAAAACTAAACACATAAAGGATTGTGTTTACTTTAAAATTACTATGCTTAATATGGCAATTAGCTTAAAACTTTGTAAATTAGCCATCGTTCCACCTCTCTCAAGAAATTGCTTGTTACAGGAATATGACTTATGCAAATTCTGAAGTGAGATGCTTATTAAGCAAACCAGTGGTTAAATGTCTGTGTATTTCCCAGCTATTTCCTAACAGTGTCAATAACTAAGCTCTGTGATCACAGTGAAAGCTTTGGCCATGTTTATACCGAGCTGCTTCCCCCTAGCCCCAAAATCTGATTTGCAACAGTTATCAGAGAAATATCTCTTACTGATAAAAAGTAATCTCTCTGTTCCAGTTAATTTCACCCATAAAGATGGTGACTAATCTGAATAGCACTGAATAGCTTTTTTTCACATCTGCCGTGTGGTTTATAGTATACTTGGAAAACTGAAAATCTACTGAAGCAATTATATAGGATATTTGGCCCAATATAGCCTCCACCTATGCTGCCTAAGTAGAAAGATTTCTTACCCTGGTTTCATAAAAACTCTGCCAAAGTGAATCTGTGCGTGAAGATCAATATCCAGCACCTGTTTAAGATAGTCCTGTTTAAATTCAAAAAGAAAATCGATTAAATAACATCAAAGTGGCTTACATCATCCAAGCATTCAAAGCAATTAATTAACATCAAGTGAGGATGAAAGACTTTTCATATCTCGAAAGTGCTACAGTCCAGTGGGGAATTTCCAGTATTTGAAAGGAAGTATTTTCAAAAGGAAAAGGTGAAGAAATGACTCATTTTAGGTGCCAAACCTGACTCCACGAGGACATAGTAACATATTTACTTAAGTGTCAGCTGCAGTATCAGAATCTTAGAGGACCCCACAAATACCTACAAGTAAAACATTCTCTATGTCAAAGACTGAAAAAATCCTTTATGGTTCAAAGTTAAGACTTAAAATCATCCAGTTATCTAACTTTTGCCATGGAAGCTATCTAGCAGTAAAGTCAGAGATCTCCTAGGACTTTTGAAATCAATACTGTACTGTAGAAATCATAGTTTTCCAGGATACTGTAATTATTGTAATTTTTGGGGACACAGTCTAATTCACAGTGGTTGAGTTTAACAGCCCTTAGAAAGGAAAAACTGTGTGTGGCTTGTGCCGTAGCTCAAGTTAAATAATTTTGCCTAAACACAGTCGATGCAGTTATTGGAACAAATTGAACTACTCGTTTAGTCTTTATCGAAAACTGCTGTGCTCAAAGATGTAGTGTCCTGTCTGTTGTGTTTACCGAGATTAGGGACACAGGATGGAACAGTCATCTGTGAAGAGAGACTTTGGAAGCAGTAAATCTGAAGCTCTCTTGCAGGGTTGTTTGGATTTTTTTTGGTGTGTGTTCAAATACTTGGGATGCAGGAACTTTTTTCGGCCAGGCATGAATTCTCAATTATTGATTGCATTAACCCCATTTTTACTTTCCGTTTATTTTTTTTTGGATGCTCACAGTTATTTCATTAAAACTGTTGAAAGCTCAGCATCAGAGGGCTACCCATCAGTGGAATACAGAGCCTACTGACTTTATGCTGTTGCCTTAAATTCAGACTGGGGGAAATGAGCCAGAAGGCATAAATGGCTGCAGTTCAGCAGTCCAGCAGCTTCCTCGTGTTCCTGTGTCTGCACTATGTTGCCATGTTCCCAATCTAATTACCCTCACTTGTCCTTAATTATTTTTCTAGGAATACTGTGGACAATAACAGCATTGAAAGTAATCGGCACTGGTTTAACTTGTTATCCATTTTCATGATGTATCCAACAATATGATTTCTACTCAGAAAAGTGACAAAAACAGCACTCATGTTTGCCACCTCCTAATGACTGTCTTTAGTATCTGTTAGTTATAAAAGGAGAGATGTTTCTTTTACCTGCCAAACTCACAGATTCAGCCTGGGATCAAAAAGTAATCTGAGTTTTCCTTCGCATAAGTCATGATTAATAAATGTCCTGCAGGTTCATCTACGCCCCACCAGCATCTGTGTATCCCTATTTTCTTTGATGGTTTTGGCACAGGGATTACCAACAGGAACTCAATCAACAATTCTGTTAATGATTCAAAAGGCAAATATATCAGCTCACTGTGTCTTCTATGTATTGCCTCTGTAGGACTATCAGGTGCAAAATCTGATAAAACTATTTTTGTAACAGATACAGCTTTGGCATATTCAGGGAACAGATCTGCTGAGTAAGAAAGAAGTATTCATACACTCAGGTTGTTTTTTGAAGTACTTTCAAAGTAGCTTTATTTCATCTACATTTTACCTGCTCTAAGAATAAAACCAAGTTTGTTGCCTTCATGTGCTATTAACCAAGAACCTTCCTCATCACAACTACAGAAATCATTCCTTAAATAAAAACACATTTGCAAATCACTTGCATCAAGAATTAGAACCTTTCCTGCTGTACTATGTCTACTATAGAACAGTAATAAAAACAAAGGGACTGAGGATAGGATTGAAGACTATTTTCCTAGTTAATACACGTTTAAGTGTTCCAAAAAGAGTAAGATCCCTTTTTGATAAACATTAATACAAAAGTAGAAGTTCTGACAACAGACTCTTGCTTGAAATTCTTACATGTATTGTAGCAAGTCATATGTAAATTTAGCATACCTTTTCCCCCATAGATACACCTCCTGATGTAATGATCACATCAGCACGGCTGATACCCTCATTCAGTGCATTCAGTAAATCATCTGGGCTACAGAAAAGAACAGCAAGCAGATTAGTGGCACGGAACCATTATGAGTTGTAGTGTAGTAAGTGCCTTGTGTGCACACATACAGCTGTAG
Source organism: Merops nubicus (assembly GCF_000691845.1). Lineage (NCBI taxonomy): Eukaryota > Metazoa > Chordata > Aves > Coraciiformes > Meropidae > Merops > Merops nubicus. The sequence goes on from NW_008595632.1 coordinate 19,818, forward strand.
ATAGACACAGGCGTTTTAAGAAAGAGATACAGCAATCTTTTCCTTCTAGAGACTCCACACTGCTCTCTTCCAGTCAAGAGACACAACCCCATGAAGTGAACACCACGCCGTTTGGCACCTTTCTTTCTAAGAGCTCTGAAGCAGGAACAGTGGGGTACTTCAAGCTGGGACTGAAGGACACTAATACAAGAGTCTAAAAGTATGCAATTTGCATTGTAGGTAGCAATAAAAATTATGATTTAGATGAACTGGCAGGGCTACATTAAGGGACCTGACATATGGAAATTACTGGCCACCAAGCAGGCTGCGGTACTACCTACATTTGATGTGTGCAAAAATGGGGGTAAAGCTCCCCTTCAAACTTTCATTTCAGTGAAAACTGGGAGTAAATCCTTTATCTTCTCCATTAGAGGGCTCTGCAGCAAAGCCAGCTGTACATTACTTCATCTGAAAAATATGATCCATCCTGTTCAAGTATCTTTTTACCTCCATGAGAAACAGTGTAAGGATAGCTGTGATATTCCTCTGTACACAGAGCATAACTGTGAAGGCGAAGGACAGAAGCTGAGTATATCTCAGATATTCCTTCTAAGATGTTCCTTCTTAGAATGCAATTGAACAAATGATGCTTGTGACTGTGTAAAGAGCTTTGCCTGGAACACAGCACCTCAGTTAAATACCACACTACAATTATAAAATGCCATTATGGGTTATCAAGGCTTTGCAGGCTGCACATGGCATGTGGCCTTTCCTTTAGCAACTCTGGCTATGTTTCACTAAAAGATATAATCACTGCAGTTATTTTGGGGTTTAAACTGGAAACAGGAAAATTAGAAATACAATGCATGTCCTGGTTGACCTCTCAGAAACTAACAAAAATTGTGTTTCCAAAGGTCTCAGAAAGAAAAATCCTTTCCTCTGAGCATCCTTTGCCCACAGTTTAGTGAAACAAGCAGCAGTTAGGATTACGTGGTGTTGTGTGCACTATAATTCATGTAACAAGACTGTGCTCCCTCACTGAGTACATCTCTCAGGTGTATGCAGCCCTGCACAGTCCTCATCTCCTCTCCAGAGAGCCCTGAAGTGTCCTTTACCCTGGTTATGCCTTTCACAGACAGAGAGACTCTAGACCCTTTCCTCTACGACGTCCAGTGACTGATGCAGCATCTTCTTTGGCACCACAGTATGGTTATCCTACAAAACTTTTCTATTTGTGTTGGGCTACGTCCACCCTATAAGGTCATACTGCTTTGTAAGATGTAGACAATACACTACAGCAGAAAGAAAGGCAGATTGCTGGTGCCATAGTGTAGGCTGTGATCAATCAGATTTAATTATATGCTACCATTTTTTGAAAGGGAAACAATGACTGCACATATTCTGGCATGCCTCCATGACTTCTGTTTAGGGTACTGGGTATCCTGGATACTCTAAATGGCCCATAATGAAGAGCTGAACTCTGTTTTCTTTGGGAAGAAATACAGAACATACAGACTCAAGCAAAATCATCTCCTTATTTGTTTTTTTTTAGCAAACAGAGCTGTTTTCTTAGCTGCCCCTTCTAAAACCTCAGGATCATTTTATCAAAAAATTGGCACAAGTCTTCACTAGCTGTTGAAGGCAAGAGGAAAGAAGCAAGTTTGATGTTGGTTACCATCACTGTCTTCCTCAGAACCAATTGTTTTGTATTGTTGGCCTAAGTAGAAATCTATGTAGTAAGGTACTGCTTAAGACTATTACAGAGCTTGTAATAGGAAGTCTCTCAAGATCTAAGTATTCCTTCATCCTTGCCAATGAGGGTGCAGACTGGAATGCAGGAAGGAACACATATTCCTTACACAGGTTGATGTGGACCTTCCTAAAGCTCAATGACAGTCAGACACTTATGCCACTATTACTAGGCTAAGATTGATTTCAGTTATATTTTTTCTCATTAGGTTGTGATGAAGCTGAGGATCATAGCTGCAGCTTGCTCCAGGCTATTTCATTTTATCTTGCTTAATTATTTAACAGTTATTCATAGGTAGCAAGACCACCTGTCTGGGGACATCCTAATTTTGGATTATGAAGTGTGCTTGCTTTTGGCTGTGGTCTGAGAATAATGGAAGGAACAGTAGAAAGCAAATGAGTCTACATTTAACTGTTGTTAAATAGAATGGAAGTGCTCCTACTTACATACCAAATATATCTACGTGTGTGTATATATATAAAATTACTTAACAAAAGGAAAAAAAACAACAACCCCAAATAAGCCCAAACTCAAACAGGATGAGGACTCATTTTGCACCTTTGTTTATGAGCGTGGCATACCACTGGAATAGTTCATTGTACAGTTTACTACATGCCATATAAAAAATTGAAGGTTACTGGACTTAGTGCTTTTTTTTTTTAGCAGTTCCAATAGAATGACCTGTATCATATGTCCCTTCCTTTATCATCTCTATAATGCAAAAAAATTTAAAATTCTACCACAAAACCTTATCTAACCAACACCACTGTATATCATCTTTAGATAGTTGCAAAATGCATTGAATTCTTCCAAAATGAAAGACACCATAGAAATGTAATTGTAATAAACAGAATGATTATGCTAATTTGTTTTTTATTCTGAAGAAAGGAGACGTTTACAGAATTCCCTCCTTTGCCTTTGCAGAAGAATTCTCACTTTTTGCCATATTTGGCATATTTTTTTTTCCCTCAGGTCTAACTTTCTATCCTACTTGAGGCTGGTACTTCCATGTCTCTGCAATTAACATAAAACACTCCTTACAGGGGTCACCTGCTGTAATCTTCAATCAACACTGTGGCAAGCAATGTCCTTGTCTTCAGTGGATTTAATGCAGAGTTATCATTCAAGCTACATATTAACACCTATTTGATATAATTGCATAACAAGATACTCCTCCTCGCTTCATTTGTTGTATAACAATGAGCAGCTTCTTTAGATTGACATGGAAAGGGAATAAATAAATGAAGACTATTAACTGCTGAAAGAACAGACAAAATAACTTTGGTCTCTCAGCATAACAGGACAAGATTGTTCTAAAAGGCCTGTGACAAATCACCATGGAGCTGAGAAATAACACTCATTGTCTGAACAGGTACAAATCAGAAGCTGAAGCCCTGGCCTTTGCTAGGGGCAGGACACTGGATTAGCAAGACTAATGGTCTAATTTACTATGATAAATCCTTTAAAATGTCTTGTGAAAGTGCTATTCTTGGAGGTTTTCTTTCCTTCATGGACAGAACTGTAACAAGTGCTGAAATATAATGGTGAATACCTTAATCACAGTAAAGTAGATTTTGATGGGAACTCTCATTTCCAGATGGCAAAACTATTCTGTTTCATTTGGTGATTTTCAAAGTCAGAGTGACATTGTGCACAAGAAGGGAGTGTGCTTTTCTAACATGCTGCAGTTGATTAAAAAAATTACACTGTCTGTATGTTTCAGATCACATCCCAGTACCTTCTGTAAATAGACTAAGAAAATTTCTTCTATAAGGTTCACATACAGTTTACAAAACTATTCATATAGGTAAGTAAGCACAAATCCAAACTCTCAACAGTAAAAATCCCCATGTACAGCAGATTGTCTGCACAAATATTATGTATACTGTACATGCATTTTTGAAGCTGCAGACATAATGCCTTTTACTTTTAAGTATATCTTTATATTCTCTGCTGATTTTGCCAGTCTGATAAGCAAGAGTATCTACCTTACTAACTCAATTTCCTGACCTTCTTTATTCAGTTTTATGGAGCATAATGAGCAGTACAATCTGGAAATTATTTGGAAGCTTTCTGTTGTATAGTGGCAGCAGCGTGTGTAAAAACCAGCAGGCAGATACATGATGCTGCAGCTGACATGCCACTTGCTTCCATTGATTTGAAGAGAGGCCTTGCAGGAAGGCAGTATACCAGAACAGGAACACATTCTGGATTCATGAAAAATTCTGATTATCAAAGCGAGTTAGTGGATAACTGCTACGCAGCACTCGATTGCTGAGCTGTCTTTGAACTGAAGATACACAGGCACTTAGGAGCTTGAACAAGAAAATGATGCAAGCCTCATTAAAAGAGACATCTAGAAGAATTTTTCCTTTGTCTCTCTCAAAAGAAAGAGCTACAGTACAGTCAAGACCAAAGAATTCTCTGTTTTAAATGCCATTTTGAAGTACCCTAAATTACAGTGTGATTTTCTCTTTCAAATAGAAATCAACATCTTAATTCACTTCTGTTGATCCTATTGTTGTGCTTCACTGCCACTAATTATAAATCTGTCAGCCTTTTCTGTGATACAACCCTTAACACCAGCAGCTTGATACATGCAATTAAACTGCTCAGTTTATAATTTAATTTAGAAAACAAGTAACAACAAGTGCTGATCTAAATCACCTACAGCTCTGCAGTAAAATGAGGGATCCCTGTGAAATCAAACAGGAACATTTAGTTAGGACTGACTTATCAAGCCACTGTCACAGTAAAAAATCCATAGTTCATGACTAATTTCCAGGATCATTTCCACCAAGTTCTTTGCTGCAGCAGTCTCATTCATTCAAATTAACCTCATTACCTGGCAGTCATTTCCAGTCCTTGTTGTTCATTACTGCTGGGTAACTAATAGGCAATGCTTGTGATTGTTGCACTCTCGTATGCATCATCCCCGGTCTTCTATAAGCCCAGGTCTTCTGGAAACCAGTACTTCCAAGATTTGTGCATGCAAACCATCACAGTGAGCACCTTAAACCTGTGTGCTTTACAGATATATACAGACACAAAAAGACATGCATACACCCTAATACACCAGATGCATGCAGGAGTGGCCACTGTGAGAACAAAAGCAGAGCTGGGTAACCTTTCTTGGCTACTGCTATATTTGATTTCAAAGCATTGCAATTATTTCAGTTATATGCTGAAATTATTACCCCTTCAGACATGGCTCCTCACAGATTCAGAGGAGCTACAGATTCCTGGACACACAGTGAAAACTGAAGTGCTAGCAGTAATCTTACACCAAACACATTGAAGACTAAAGTAGACCAGCTGCTCCTCCAAACTACAGCAGTTGCCTGCAAACTTCAAAAGGCTATGTGCCTTCTATAGGTACCCTGAGTTTAGCACACTCTGGCCATGCCCACACAAACTGGGAACAGTGGCTGTACTAGCTTCACATCTTATGAGGTCTCTTTTCTGCTACACTGATCTCCCAGAAGCATCACAGAATCATTAAGTTTGGAATAGACCTCTAAGATCAGCAGGTCCAATCATCACCCAAGACTATCATGACCATTAAACTATGTGAAGAAAAGAATTTAGAAGAATAAAAGAATGTGAAGAATAAAAGATTTAACTAAGGTACAAGAACCTGCTAGAAATTCTCCTTATATACAAAGATCTCAATCAAGCTTCTAGTTCTACATCAGAAAAAAAAAAGAAACACCTCCAAAATAACAAAGGAAACTTCCATCAAAGAAACAAGAGCCTGTACTTACTGTACTCAGAGATCTCATCAAGCTCAATGACATTTCTGTTTGAGGAAAGATGGGATATGGATTTGATCCTTTATGATTAACTCTCATTTTTCTTCTTGTGCACATTCAGTTGAGGTGACAGATTTCAAGATCAATAAATGAATGCAGCTAAGCATAAAGACAAAGTCTGTCACCCACTTCTCACCTCATGGCCAAGAGGAATATTTTGCATATCAGTAATTTGCAGGATGCAGAATAGTGAATAGGTGCCATTTTAGGTTTAGCTAACTAAACCCCATCTTCCGTAGAATGTAATATTGAATGTAATTAGACCAATCTATTTCACTATATTTCAATGAATGTAATTCAGTGAGTGAATATTGGAATGTAATAGGACTTCTGTGTTTTGACTGGTATGGTTTTCTACAGCATAAGAAGATCTGATTTTGGTGATGTATGTAGGAACATATGGATACTCTTTTGAAACTGTATTTGTTTCAAAATTCTCCAATGTATTTCATCATGTTCTCATAATGTTTCTTCCTTTTACCTTCTGTGGTATTTCCCTGGATCACTCTGAACAGATGCAATATGTTTTCCCAAAGAACACTGGCCAGTGTGTGAGGAAAGCTGGAACAATTACAGTAGCTTCTGGATTGCTCAACATGACTATGTAAGTTTTATCTATCTGATAGCAACATAAAAGAACCTGCCTTTGAGATTTTTGCTGCTCCTTTGATTGATGCTGCTGCAAATATGGACGTTATTTTGCAGAGTATTCTTTTTCATGTCACATTTATGAAGTCAAAGAGACTTGGATTACAGGTCTTCAAATTTTTTGCTCTAGATACCATGAGACCTGCCTAATACCTTCAACTTTGTGCCTGAATGATAAGATATTTTACTGTGTTGTTTTAATGAACCATTTCAGAAGAGTCCCACTCTTATGCCAGAATGACAAAAGACCAGAGAGGTCAGAGAGAGAGAGCCATGGGAGTGCAACAGAAAAAGGCCCCAGGCTGCAGAAGCCAGACGCTTATGTAGTATGGAGCACGTTCCTACACGAAGGCATTATATTGTTGATGGTGGGGTCCCCTATCACATTCTTGTCTGCTGCTTGTGTACGTTAACCTGCAAGCATTAACTTGTGAATTGTTATGATTTTTTCCATCAATGCTGAAAGAACAAGACCAAAGCTTTGACAACAGCTGTCTTCAGGTGCTATGCCTTTGCACTAACCCCTGTGAATTTATCCCCTCTAAATCCAGGCCAGTGTGTGTCCACTGAATATAAGAAGCCGCCTGAGAACAGCTGATTTCCATTAATTAATAAATTGTCCATGGCTATTTTACTGGCTGAGGACAATGAACCATATCCAAATACTTACCAGAAGTCCATTAGTTTTTCTGAGAAGTTTGATGGGATTTCACTGGTAAAGATAACAGCTTCTATTTTAACTTCCTTCTTATGAAGGAAGTGAATGTACATGGATTCACTGAAAAGTTTTGGAGCAGAAAACATTCAACAGTTGTAGCTGGGTTGAAATACTACGACTGAAGATTAAACCACACAATACAATAATCAATGCTAAAGACATTGCTCATCAGTAAGGAGGACAGTACACTGGTAAGTCTGAAGGGTAAAGGTGGTTCTGCAGTTATTTCTTTCGGAGCACTCATGAAATAAGAGACTTGGCTTATACTGATACAATTGATAGTAAAAGGTCACTGATGTAATTAGTGCCAGTTGCTTATATAACACAAACAGTATTACAAAATTGGACATATGATGACATGTTATAATTATAATGGAATTTCTTAGCTTTTACAATTTGCTTTAGCTTCAATTTAAAGTGAGAGTAATTTTAAAATAAATTTTAAGTGAATTTTAAGTAATTACATACCCCCTGTAAACTCATATAGCTGCTATTGACCCACAGCATAAATAAAAAATTACATTTATATGACACATTTTTTGATTACTAAGACAAAATACAAATTCTCCAAGAAAAGAAAACTACAGTTTATGAGAAACAAGTGAAGAGAAGAAACAGAAAGAGAAACTTATCCTGTTTGAGACCAGCAAGTCAATTTTTTGAACAGCTGTTAGTCAATGGAAGGAACTAGAACTTCATTGACAGCTTCTTTGTCTCTGTGGTACCGGACTAAATTCCTGCAAGCCCAATGTTGTTTTCAGTGCAAGAAAATGTCCATTGCATTTCCTCCTGCTCTGGAAGTAGAAGCATCTTCTCATTGCTCATGCTTTGGGTAGCAAGCTTTTATGATGCTTGCTCCAGAACTGCTTAGAAGAGCCCAAAGGCTCATTTAATGTGTCCTCTAGATTTAGGCTGTAAGCAATGATTTGTGAACTCACTTGTATGAGGTGTTTCAAGTTGATCACCTGCTGGCAGATTCCAGCTTTAGAAGCTGGAATTTCTGATAAAACAGGCAGTCTATAGTCTATATCATGTTCTACATGTTAATCTAAAATGTTTCAAAGACTGCAGGTTCTTGTAAGCTAATTGCAGTTAAGTTTTTTTGGGATGTGTAGAGCATAGTATAAGATTCCACTGGATTGATCAATTGAACGAGGAAGACCTGAAAACCTGGCTTCAGCAAGAACAACCAATTGCTAAACAAGAATAAGTCTTTTGAAGGCTAAGGATATAGCAGATTGATTAATTAATGACTAAACCTTGGTTTTCCAGTATGCAAAGTGAATGTTAAGGTATAACTCAATCCTCCAACCTTTTGTTATAACAATAGGTGCATTAACCTCAGTGAGGATCCTCACAGCTGAAGCTTTCAGATACTAGCCTTCAATAGTTTTCTGCCTATTTTTAATTCCTGCAAGAATCAAACTACAGAAACTATTTTTTCTGTTTGTTAATGGAGAAAATTCCAGGTGGTTTACTCTCCCTCTCTTATGACTCCTGCTCCTTTGGCCTGTGTGTAATGGGAGGTAAGGCTAGTAAATTAAAGTATATCATTAAGCCATTCCCCTAAATAAGACCTGGTATATAATTGTACATGTATTTTGGAAAAAAAAAGCACAGTGGATAGTTTAGAGATTTCATGAACATTCCTGTTAGCCTGCTTTAGAGCTGATCTGCATGGTAATGGGAACAAGTATGCAGGTATGACTGAAACTTCTAACAGTGACTGCACTAGAGTTGTACCCCCCTACTACCTTCAAGCAGATTTCCTCCTAGTTTGTTCTGTTCTAGAAGGGAAAAGCATTGACGGATAAAGATGTTTGCTGCTATTGATGAATAAAATAAACACTCTTTAATTTTATCAACGTTGTGGAGCCATGTATGTCTACAGTGCACTGGTGCATAAGGACTTAAGTGGTAAGGCAGTGTTATTTCATGGCCTGAGTAAACCACCATTTGCATCTGTATGGCAAGTACTGGTAGAATCTGTGCTCCAAGCTCTGCACTGACAGACACCCACTTGAGCCTGCCTGTGAGCATGCATGTGCCTCAACGTCCCAAGTGTTTTAAAAACGGTGCTCACCAATCTGGTAGGCCTGTCTCCGCAGTGTTCTGGAAGCTCTGTGTCCCTTCTTCTTTAAAAACATCTGGCTTCCTGAGGGTAAAGGAAGCAGAAGGGGTATAATAAAGAGCCAGGGAAGGAGAGAGGCTCCTGGGGCGAATGGGGAGATCTGTGCTCAACTGTGTCCCCCTTGGTGGCTCTGAATACTTGAAATCATCATGGGAAATGCTTCCTCTCTGCAAGGCCAGCCAATGGGAGAGAGAAGGAGTGCACAGGAACACCCTTCTGTTACAGTTTGGACAGGCTTCTCACAAGGATGAAGAATGAAGTTATTGAAGGATTTAAGCTCAGCTGGGCATGCCAACAAGGCATAGTACATCTTTCCTTGCAGAGTCTATGGAGAAACGTCTTTACGCTTGACTTCCAGACAAAACAAAATGAAGTGTTAAACACCTTCACATTTTGGAAGGAAGACTGCAGATCATGGGAAAATATTTGGAGATGGGCCCCTCAAATAGTTTTACTCATGCTTTCTAGTTTCTTATTCAGGAGATGGGTCTCAAGGCATATTAAATGTTACCTTCTTGACTACAAGGAGGAAAGGGCTGTATTTATCCCGATTTTACATCTCCATAGTCAATAAAGATGCCACTTCATTCATGAGAAGCTTCATACCCAGCTACCCTGCTCCAAGAGGCATGATTAGAAAAAATGTCCAAAGTGAGAAAACTACTGTGATCAGGACCTGTTTAAAACAATTAAGGCATTGCTATGAATTCCTGTTTTATGAAGACACTATTTCCTTTTACATATACACTTCTTCTAAGTTTTACTGCAAAGAAATATTTTTTAGTGTCCTTCATAACAAAAATATAAAATAAGCTGAAATCTATGTTTTTGTACTCTTAAATGTAGGATAATTAAATGTAAAATGAAAAAAAAAAATCTTCCTTTATCATGAAGACTTATAAACTGTATCTTTAAAGAAAAAAAAAGATGTTCAAGATTGAAATGGACCAGGTCATGAATCATCACTGTGCTACTCTTGAGGCTTTTCTTCTTTTCAGCTGGCTGGACTATTAAAAAGTAACAAAATCAACCTTCTTTCTCAGCCCCCAGCCCAGGCTCAGTTGATCTGCACACGGCAGCTGCAGTCTACAACTTTAAAGATCACTTCTGCACACACCCAGTTCCTGTCTGACTGAGGACTGTGAGGAGAAGACTGGGTCAGTATGTCTGCACCATGTTATTCTGTTACCCAGGCACACGGACACTACTAAACTAAAATCTAAAATCCTCTTTATCGCCTTGTAAGTCCATGCCTGGGTGCTCCTCATAGGTCATCACAGAAAAGGTCTGTCAGATTAGACATGCACTAATGTTATTTGGAAGTAATGGAAAAATACGAAAACTATTCAGTTTATAAGTTTAGATGTCCACTTCTTTCTGTCAGTTTTCCCAAGACAGCCATTTCCTCAAATGGCTTCAGTCCCTCATTAGTTGTTCTAATCACCCTCAGAGAATGCAGTTAGTCTTTAGTTTTTCAAAATAGGGTCACTGTGTCAGGAAGTGACATACAACAAACTTTCATTAGTGATCCCAGTTCCTGGTTTACTCATCAACATTACAGAGAGCAGTCTTTAAGAACTTTTTCCAGTAAGGTGCTAAACTCTAAGACTGGTCCCATCCTCACAATGTTCTCCAAGAAGGCAGACTGAAAACACAGGTGTTTCTAAATGACACAATGAGTTACACAGAGGTGAAGAAAACAAAAGCATCTTGTAGACATTTCCAGAAAGTTTCAAATTCATTTTAGCATCACTTGGCTAGAATAGAATCATAGAATCACCATGGCTGGAAAAGATCTCCAGGATGATGAAGTCCAACCCTTCTCACAACATTTCCCTAATCAAATAGACAAAGTGAGATAGTAACATTCTGTCTTTAGCATAAAATAGCCAAACATCCAAATAATGCCAATCGAAATTGGCATTCTCTCCTTAGAGATCACTGTTGTTGTGTTATTTCTGCTGGTACTGGTCTTTTGAGTTTGTGCTTCTGCTACATATTGTCCATTAGTGTGACATGAAAATTAACTTAATACCCTAATGTAAGAGTTAGGAGATTATTGCAAACAGGAGAAATAACTTTGATAATTTTCTTTGATTTGGTATTTAATATAGTCTGGGAACCTTCCTCATCTTGCTTCTTTTTGAACTGCAGATCACATTTAAATAAATATTCACTCCTGCTTTTAAAAGAGCATTTCATTTATCAAAGCATTTCAAATAGTTTACTAACAACTTCCACTGTTTCACTGTTAAAATCATGCTTTATTTACAGACTGAATTAGTCTAACCTTAATATCTAGTCATTGTTGCTGAAATAGAAACTTTATTCAAAGTTTCTTTTCCATGTGGCTCAATATTATTGGAATGTAATCAACTCATCTGGTAAGAATGTCTTTGTTGAACTGAACACCCTGAGTTCAGATACTGTTGTGAGTATACAACCTGTCTTTCAACCTCTGAAAAATTTTAATAGTTCTCCTCTGAATTCTATACATTATACTGTTGTCTGCTTGTCCTGGGAATACAAAGGCAAGGTCAAAAACTACCTTCTAATTCTACAGGACACTTAACTTTTTATACATAGGCTAGAACATCTGTTTAGCAGATTACTTGCTACAATTCTCAAATCTTCTCCTAAAACTTCACTTCTCAGGATATAATCCTCCATCCTACAAATTTTACTTACATTCTTTAGTCCTATATATATCAATTCATATGTGGCTGCATTAATGATATACTAATAACCAGTTTTCTAAGTGATTTGTATGGCTGACACAGTGACCCACCTTCAACATTCACCACTTCTTTGAACTTTCTATATCTACTGTCTTTATCACTTTTAATTATTTTCTTCTATTGTGTTAACAGCAAAATTTAAATCCTCAAAAGTTTCTTTGTCACTTAGGAACACAATTTCCTATCAATGATCTAGGTATTAAGGAGGTCAAAAGTTATTTGAGTGAGCTATTTTGGCTCCTGGAGGCTGAAGTTCTCTTGTAAACAGAACTTGTGTCTGCAAGTACTTTTTAAAATGCTAATACATGCCTCAAAAATCAACTACAGTAGTTTTTATTTCCCTCCAACAAATACAGTTATGGATTCCCACTACTTTCAAATAAAGGAGGATTTTCATAGTATTCTATCCTCTTACTATTTGCTGTTCAGTGTCACGTTCTACTACATGTTGTGATTCTATAAATGTTAATTCAGGAAGAAGTCCATGCCTGTGCTGAGGCCAGTTATGAGAATGACACACTGGTGTTCATTAGCTTTGCACCTCACCTCTTGAAATGCTGGGGTTTGAACCCCGAGCCCCCGAATTAAGGTTGACATATGGGTGATTCCCACAGCAGTTCATAAAGAGGTGGTGAGTTTGATTTATAGCTTCCCCCCAGGGTGCGGCCGGCCCTGCAGGGAGAGCCAGAAGGGAAATGAGCCCCAGGGGTCCTGCACTGAGTTGACAAAGGTCAGGTGTCTGCTTGGGGATAAAAGCTGGGACCACTTGCAGGGAGTCAGGAGTGTCTGTCTGTGGAGTGCACTCCCCAGAGCTTCCTGGTTCAGGGCAGACCTCCTGACTCTCCCTGGAGCTGGGCCCTGGCTCATGTCATTTGTGGGATCGTTGGGGGTGGCGTCGATCATGTACGAGCTTGTTGACTTGTTTGTACCCCTGGCGGTCATTCATATAGTAACATTTCTGTCTACAATACAGTCTGCATATTGGTTCATCTCCCTGCTGGTGTTATCATTTTTGTTGGGCCTGGTCATTGGCAAAACACCTCTACAACATGGAATTTTATTACTTCTCACACTACGTAGTTTCCTACTGGTGCAGAAGATCCCCTAGGACTTGCACTGACCCATTTCACATGTCCTTTTTTCCCCACCTGTTTTAGCTCAGATATTTCTTTGTGTTTTTTGAATATGTGCATTAGATGAGATGACTTGTCACATATGACAACCTACCTGAAGTTTGCCTTAATGACTATCAAGAGTTGTGACAGATAATAAACATTTCTGTTTGAAGAGGAGAATGTTCTTCTTGACAGAGCACAATGAAAGAAGAGGACCTCCACTTCTGAATCATGTTCAAACCATCACCCAATATCCCAGGACTCATTAGGTTATGACCAGAATTTATAACACCATCATTCTTTAAGCAGATCTAGAATTGAAGTCACTTTAGCAAAATCTACCATTGTGACATTTGATTTAAGGCCTTTTCTCTAACAAGACTTTTCTTGCAGTTGCTTGTTAAATGATTGTACTACTAATAATAATTCTGTTCTCAGTATATTTGATTGTACCCAAGCTGGACACTAAACTGCTGCAGGACAAGGCTAGGATTCTGTGGCTGAATTCTCCCTATAACTCATATGATGATATATGTCAAGTTGATATTGCATGAGAAATTTTAGAGTTAGAGAAATTTCCCTGCTCTTCTCCCTCCACTCCAGATGTTCCACCTGAATTATAGCACTGGTAATTACATGCAACCCACACAAGTACAAAAGATTTAAACTTCTTTTTAGATGGCAAACATAAAATTCAAGCAGATTAAATCCTTCAATGAGATCTTAGTATCCTTTCCAAAATATGAAGAGACTCCTTCAAAGCCTTTTAAGGGATATCATACAGTAATGCTGTCACAGTAGGAAGGTTGATTTTTAATGGGTTCACTTGTCACTTAGGAGCTCTATGTCAAATGGTATGTCATAAAAGAGATGTATATAAAGGATATATATAAAGGAGAAACTATTAATTTCTAATGTAGGAAAGCTCTCATATACTACTGATTATTCTGATAAAGTTTTAAAGCTACTGAGCAGATAATGTGAATGTCCTGAATTTTTCTCCTAAGGAGAGAAAGATTCCTTCTCCATTGTGAAATCACAAGCTTATAAATGAAAATGCAGCTGGAGGCAGCTCATGTTATACATACCTCTCAGACAAATGATAAGGGAATTAGAAAATAGGCAAAAGAGTGCAGAGAAGGGGAAAATGCACTCATGTAAACAAAGGTAAAACCAGGAAATTTAATTCATTATATGTGTGATCAGAATTCTTTCGCAAGCTTAGTAAGAGAGTCTCTCATAGAAGGAAAACTGTCAAAACGGAAGATGGCTGTCTAAAACAGAGACACACACCACAGCAGATTTTGCTAGGGCTAAACTTTACAGCTTCAAACAGCAGATACTAAGAATACCACAAATTAAATCATCAGACACAAAAATATCTTGATAATTAAGTTAATGGAGTTGCACAGATCAGAACAGAGGTGTCGTGCAGTGGTTTCCAAAGAATCAGATAATTTCATAAGACTATAAGCAAAGGAAGGGTAATGAGAAACCATTTTAACTTGGTCTTGTTATGTAAGACAACACTCAAAAGTATATTGGATTACCAGTTTTAAGTGGCCAGTTGGCTTTGTGATTTTGAGCAAGTGATTCTGTGATTCAGACTAAGACACAACAGTAAAAACATTAGAAGAGTTCTTTTTTTTGGTTTGGCATTTTTTTCTTGTGTTTGGAGTAGTTCTGGAAATGGAATATCTTCCATTTCTACCCAGAGATGTGTGCCTTTCAAGCAGCTCGGTTTTTATGTGCTAGGAACACAAACAAAGGAAAATCTTGGCTTTTGTCTAGCCATAACTTCAGCTGTATGTTTTCCAGGTTTGTTCTTTTCTCCTATTGCTCACTTCTAGGATTTCAATTGTAGATTTTATCTAGGTGTTTTAGCGTTGCTGTTTTTCACTTTGAATATTGAGTTCTATATACAGTTTATGAAAATGGAAACAAACAATGACAACCTTAGACATTGGTTTTAACTGAAAATACCAATTTAGGGTGAGACTTGAGCAGCCAGTTCAAAACATAGCTTTACATATGATTACTACGCAAAGGCATTTTTAAAGTGTTCCTAACTAGTGTGCAACCACCTGCTGACATTCCATGTGCTTCCCCATCCTTCTGACGTTCTCAGCTGGAACATGTTTACACGTATCACAGTCCCAGGCTTTGAAGCAGCTGGACAAGCTATTTTTTCACCTAAACACCTCTGAATGATTCATATGCTCAAATGAAATATAGGAATACATACCTCTAAGTTTGTCTTTGCAAATACTACTCTCAAACAACTTTCATGCTTGTATACCAGCTCAGTATATATGATTGACAGAATTTCCATGCTTGTTAAAAGACTTGACCTGTTACAGCAATAATATTACTCAACTGTGCTCCCTATTGCCTGCTCTCTCAAACTGCAATCGATGCTTATAGTATACAGCAAGTGACACTCCTATATAACATACAGGAAAATTTACTCAATGTAAAATGTATAAATAAGAAGAAATAGAAAAAGATATATAATGGTCTCTGAAGGCTTGTTCATCTTTTCTGTAAGCATGCTAACTAAAATGTCAAAACTGCACCCTTCAAAAGTCCTCTTTGGTAAGGCTCTTATATTTGTTCAAGTGCCATGGTACTCCATCAAATCAGTCATGTTAGTTTGAAAGACATGTACTGAAATATCTATATGGGCAACATTCTCCTAGTAGCTTTATTGCATAATGAATTAGTACCATGCTTATTACCAAACTAATTTCCTTATCCACATTTCCCCTTCGACTGAAACAGAACTGCAGGTGCATTGTAAATATATGGATTTGGCACCTGAGTCTTGGAAGAACAGCAGAAGACTTGATAACCTGCTATCAGGCGGGGAGGATGCTCGGCTAACAAGAATTCTAAGCCAACAGTACCAAATTATTCTTTCAAAACTTACTGCAAAGTAGAAAATCACTCTACAATTGGAGGCTCATTATTTCTATTCTATGAGCTGCAGTAACTACCTCAGCAGAAATAACTCCCCAAGGAGGAAAGTGAGATTTTAAGAACTCTTATTACCTTTATCACGGTAATACTATCTCAAGACAGAGAACATTTTAATAGGGAGGACTCAAAAGCTTCAGCCTCTCTCATAATCGAAAGTAAAGCAAAGTCTGTCTTTGACTGATACATGTTCGCTGTCTGGTTTTCAGCTAGCACCCTGCAAGTAAAAAAGGGTCACAAAACGTATCTGAAAAAATATAGAAAAGTAAAATGTAGAGAAGTAAAAAAAAGTTATCTTGGGCCTTAAATCTCACTAAAATTGTTTGCTATTTATTACTGAGAGCTTTCAAGATTAATTATTTTCACATTCCATGCCTATGAGGTTATAAAAAAATATCCTGAAGGCAATGGAGTACATAGCTATAATTCTGCACAATGACCTTAAGTTAAACTCTGCATTTGACAGTGTTGACTTTACAGCAAATTTGAGGCTGTATCTACTTGGTTCGGACATGGCCACAAAGGACCTTTACATTCTTATTTTGCCAGAGGGGCTACCAGAAAGGTGTTCAGGGGGAAGCGTCGTTTCCATTGGATGAACCCACTGTAAATGGGGCTAGTGACAGTGTGTAAGCTGATGCTGACAGTAATGTTGATGACAGTAGTAGTAACCTCCAGTCATGCAGGTTGCCAAAAGTTCCACCTCCAGCATTTTGCTGCAGAAAAACCTTCCAACCCTTCTTTTAAGTGGGGATGACTCTCAGGAGGTGACTATAATTAACAGCCTTTTTTGTGGCTGTTTTCTTCCAGAGCCTGATCTCTGGATACAATAGCTTTATTTGAGAACTTTGCTATCTGTGTTTTAAAATCTGAAAAGGTCCTTGTAATATAGAAAACACTTTAGCAATCCAGAACTTTTAGATACCAATTCTGGAAAGGACAATCTCATGAGCTTAGACTCTGCATAAAATCTCCACCTGAAACTGGAAGCATTCACAGGTAGGAGGTTTGGGATCTTTACTGCTATTTGGAAGAGCAATGGAGTTTTGCCAGGCCAGAGAAGTAAAAAAGGATGCCTGGATGCAGTGAGAAAATCTAGAGGGGTTTGCTTTCCCTAAGATCACAACAAATGCTGTGGTTGCTTTATGTCACACTTCCTGTATGAATACCTCCAATACAAGTGCATCTCCTGGAGCCACCATTCAGGCTGGTACACAAACTCTAGAATCACACAGTGGTTGGCCCCTTCATATAATTTCTGTCAAGCTAGTGATATTTTGTACTGAATCCTGCACTAGGGAAGACTGGGTTTGAAATGAGCTATTCCCTGAGCACTAACTTTGTCCCCCTGCTTGGGAATTTTATCATCCATCAATGTGAAATGTGGGTGCTAAAATTCACCATTTCCTTTTTTCTTTCTAATCTGACCTCACTTTTACCTATGCACAAGGAATACTCTTTTTCTCAAACAGGTGGAGGTGAACCTGAACAACTCCCTGTTAAACCAAATCTGTCAGCTGGTTTGATACCCAAAATAAGAACTAAGAAGGCCTGTCTAAAGCCTTTGGGGCTCAATAAACTGAGAAAATATGTTATGCTGAGAAACTCATGCCATGGATGACAGGCATTGCACAGTCTTGCACAGGAGAAAAGACTGAACACTTCAATCACTTATCCTAGAGCTCTCAACGGGAGATGTGACTTCACTACCAGTGGGAAACAAGGAGTAATCACCGTCAGATGAATGAAAAGACTGATCACAGGGTGCTACCCTGTGGCATTCACAGTAGGGAGACCAGTAGAGGTAAAACCACACGATTCTTTTAAATTCTTTGACATATTTCTGGCAATACTGAGCTACATCCAGCAGTGGGGCCTTCTCCAAAAGACAGTTACTCAGAATCTGACAAACTGCTATATTCAAAATTAATTTTGGCACGGAAAATAAACTCTGAGAGAAACTTTCCTTCTCCCTTTACTGGATCAGAAAAAAGTACAGCATTGTCTCCTCTCATGTGTGTTAAATATGGTGCTTGTGATGATACTGCAGCAACAAATTCCATTTGCAGCAGTAACAAACAGATGTTTCAACAAACAGAAGGCAAAACAAGATAAACACCATTCAATAATAAAAAAATTATCAAAAGATTCTTCTTAATATTAGATTTATTTATTTATCTAATTAAAAAGGTAAAATATATTCTCTAAGATGTGCCCTGTCACAACACTGTGACACTTGCAATGAGTGACATCTTCTCTGGTATTTTTTTCCACAGATGCCATAAAGTGCACCGCATGAATATGAAGTGACATCTTTACTAACATGTGGTACTTACTTATCTCCCACAATTCCCAAGTTGATTGTTGGATAGCCATGTTCTTGGATTGTAGCTAGGAGAGTTGAACGGTTACTGTCCCGAATCTTTCCTGGCAAGAGGTCATCTTCAGGATTCAGTAGCTATAAAACCAGAAACACTCTCAGTAAGTCTCCTTGTAATACTGTGTCTTTACACAAGTAAGAATTTTCTTATTCAGATTGGACAGGATATTCTTAGACACCTATCATAAAACATACGTGTGATTTACTCACTTTACATTAAGATATGTAATGTGCTTGTTTAGTCCAATCATCTATGCTGCTTAGTGTGCTTCCATTCACTTATGTCTGCAAAACTTTCTTTCTCCTTATGAGTACCTGGCTTCTACTCTCAAATAACAGAAATCAAACCACAAACGTCAAGTTTCAAGTTATTGCTTGTATTTGATGGGTTTTAAAGGAACCTCACTGATGCTGCTAACCAGATTTAAAGCTATTAACAGAAATTTTGAAGCCAATAGCTAATTAAAAAAAAAAAAAGAGATTTTTGAAATACAACAGTCTGTATTGGAATAATAGACAGAAACTTAAAGCTTGGTTCTTATATCAAATACAGGTTTGGATGAAAAGCTCTCTCTCAAGACAGCATCATGGCAACTGCCTTACAGGTGCTACGTATTTTGGAAGTTAAACCACAAAACACACATACGTAAACATCTATTTTACATATATTAGGAATTATTTTTTAGGACACAGAAGGACAATACAATAGTGATAGGAAGTTAATAACAACAACAATAATAATATATCTGCCAAAATTACAGCAATAGTGTTAGGCAGTAAGGTGAGAATAACCACAAGTGGAGCACGGCTGCATTTTGACGCTTTGACTAGCAGCTGTATTTCTGTGAATATTGCCATAGGATGATTAAGAAACCCAGTGTACAGGATCTTTTTTAACACTACAAAAAGAAAGTGTCCATATCAGTAAAGGACCCTTTTGTGACATTCAAGAACATTCAGTCATGTAGAAGTCACTATGCAGAAAACCATCAGCTGTACTCCTTGTAGCTCTTCAGTTACTGGTTTGTTTCCTGCGTGACTGACCCTGCCTCTGTTCTGAAATTCAGCACGATTCTGTCCCAGCAGGGCTGGCCTCAGCCATCCACAGCACCCAGCAGTCACAGATTAACATTCACTGGGGTTAAGGAAGTTGTATGGATACCACCAGATGATAAAATTCAACAAATTAAAAGTTCTCAAATTCTTTCAAAATTTAACATATTCAATCTATATGAGAATACAGCTGTTGGGTTGATGTTTGTGTCTGGACTCCAAATTTATCTCCAAGGACAATACAGGACAAATGTAATGTTGTCTTTAAACTTCAAATTGACTTGATCTCAACCCACAAGTTCTTTTGCACTTGCTCCTCCTATTCTCTCTCTATCCTGCTGTGGGAGGATATAAGTGAGCAGTTCTGTGGGTGCCCAATTGCTGGACAGGGTCAACCCACAACATACATAAAATTAGAAAATTAAGTTAATCTTGAACCTGCTTTTTCTGATGTAGATAAGACAAACCAATTAGGAAGGTGGCCTGGAGTTCTACTAATAGGAGTCTGGTTTTCAACATGTGATACTAATAAAAAAATACTAAGGTACAACACTACAGCAAGGTGTTTGGTAGTACTCTTCAGATTTCAGAGTATCTGCCATCTGCACTATAGCTACAGAGGAGTGTGGCTCAAAAGAAACCACCCTTCCAGACATGATTAGCACTGTGAATTACAACCCTGACTACCCAACGGGTCCTTGTGTGCTGGAAGGAGGGAAGCAGCTGGCACATGGTTGGATACATTACCAAAATTTTGGCAAAGACAGTGTGTGAGACTTTCATGTCAGCATGATCTGCAGCTCTACAAGAGGGAGAAGGGTGGAAGCCACTATCCAAAACACTATGCCTGTTCTGAAGAAGATATATAATCCAGATCTTGATTCAAAACATACTTTTCTTACCTCATTCCCTGTTGACATGACTGCAACCACTGGAAACTTGTTAACTTCTACTTCAGTTACTCCAACAGTTGCTAAGAGACCAATCTCAGATGGGCCCATGTGGGTTCCTTTAGCCAACACACATTCACCTCTTTTAATGTCATGTCCTATAGGTCTGGAGATCATAGCACAGAAAAAAAAGGAAAAAACAGAATGAGATTGAAAGTATCTTTCATTGATTGGTCCTGCTCCAGGTAAGGAGTGTCCAGGGATGTTCACTAGTCAGAGTGTCAAAATGTCACTACCACTTATTGTCAAACAACAGCTCTAAAAGTCACCAGCCCTTCCATTCCTTACAGAGATATTTTATTGTTTATAAAGTAGGCTGTTTACAGACCTGATATCTTGGCCTGGTCGAGCCTGCACCAGGATTCGAACCTCTAGTTCTTCAGTGCCCTACAAAAATAAGGAGGTCAAATATGGTCAGCTGGGCTTTTCAAATAAGATTGATCAGTTTTAATTTCTCAGAAATCTACACAGCTTATAGCACTCATTTCACTGAGACCTTATGGTTTAAGCATCATCACTGTTCTCCTGATCTGTATGTTAAGATTGTAATACGATGTGCTAAAACTGAACAGCTTTATAAGAATTCTGTCTTTGATGAGCTCACCAGGGAAGGACCAGCACCGAATACATGGTTTTATATTCCTTTTTTATGATCCATATGTTTATACAGCTTCCCTATGTTATGCCCTGTGTTTGTTGATCTGGTATACTGAGTGGATTCATTCTACTCCTCTCAGCCAACTTCATCTGCTTAAACAGTTTCAAAGATGGCATTTCAAAAAGAGCATTAGTCTGACAAACAATATGCCCTTACATCTGCAGGAAGGTGAGAAGACGTATGCTCTGTTTCAGGATTTTCATGATGAAGTACCTACTTAGAACAGTTACAGCTTGTGAAGTGAACTTACTAAATTTATCTGGACCTTTTATTTGAAAGATTTATTACCTAGTATAAGTGTTATAATGAGTCAATCAAAACATTGTTTTGTGTTACTAAAAGTCTACATTTTCAGTGTTATTGTTGCTGTTTTCTCTCATCCACCTTCCCCCACCCTGGCTCCAGCTCTTTATAGTACTTTAGGCTGTCCTGATGACTTGGGTCATGCGCAGGACAGAAGCAGCCAGGGCAGTTAACCTCACATTACCAGTTCACCTCCTGTTGCCCCAACCCACTACTAAAGCTCAGCCTGTCCTGTGGGGTCTCAGGGTAGTTCACTCTCTGCCCAGTCACTCTGTCACCTGGGTAGTGCCAGGCATTTTACCATGAATGTATCAGTCCACAGGAAACCAGACTCTGATAGGATGAGGGGTAACGGCTTCAAACTGGAAGAGGGTAGATTTAGGTAGAAATTTTTTTGCTGTGAGGAGGGTGAGTCACTGAAACAGGTTGTCCAGAGAAGATATGGATGCTCCGTCACTGGGTGTGTTCGAGACCAGGTTGGATGAGGCTTTGAGCAACCTGGCCTAGTAGAAGCTGTCCCTGCTCACTGCAGGGGGGTTGGAACTGGATGATTTTTAACGTTTCTTCCAGCCCATTCTATGACTCTATGTAGATTCCTCTAGATTCCTAGATTCCCACGTAGATTGCTACTTGAGAGTTGTACAAATCAGAAAGAGGCTTATTCATGACGTTTATTTACTGTTAACAAGAGACAGTGGCCTGAAAAGTCTGATGCCTACTTTAATATTAGTGTTTCCTTCTTCAGAATTTCAATGGCTTGGTGGTTCATTCAATGCTAATAAATGGCAAATGACTTATATTGCTCATATTTAATTTATAAGCCCTGGAAGTGAGTTGCTGATATACAGACTCTGCTTGAGGTAGTGCCAGCCTGTCAGTAGCACTAAATCTACACTTACTTAGACTGGAACAGATTTTGTTTTTATATTATTACATAGTACTTCATACTTTAAGTACTTTGAAGTTATAAATCAGACATTGTTATTACCAGACAAACACGGCACGTCATTGTCAATTGGGAATTTTTACAGGCTAGTAAATATTTTTACGACAGAACCTTTAATAATTTTTACAATAGTGTTGTGTAGCACACTGGAACTTGTCTCTTAAAGGTGACATGGACTGCATTTCTAAGTTCAAACTAAGTGCTTTAAACGAAGGGCCCCAACATTAAAATTGATGAACCTTTTGCTACAGATTGTGATTCTGGAGAATTTAAACCCCTGAAAACCAGGAAATGAAGAACAAAACCATAAAACCTGGAAAAAAAATGATTTCTTGCTTTACCACAGTACTTTCAAAATATGCTGTTAATGCAAATTCTGTTTCTTTTATATCTGCTCCTCTTGGGAAAGAGGAGAGACTATTTTTGGCTGCTGGTGTCCAAAATGGCTGTGCTGGTGCCCAGGATGTCCTTTTAGCTCCCTTATCCCCATCTGAAGCTGTAAAAGACAGTTTAGGCTTGTGATGAAAATCTGGGGCAACAGTCAGTTTAAGAATGATTTTATTCTTATGACACTGTGGGGATGGTTGGCCACTCAAGAAGATTTTAGTTTTCCATATCTTTGGTAACATTTAAAGGTAGCTAGGAAGTGTCTAGGGAGTCAAGAGGAGCGCCCATGATATATCTGAGTAATACAAAAGGTTGTATTTAGGGCCCCTGGATTAGGGGAAACAACACTTTATGAATACAAGATAATTGAAGGTGGCTGGAGGTAGGGCTTGCAGGGAGGTTTGGCATTATGCTGAGAACACCATTTGGTGTGTATCAGGCAGCATTCTTCTTGCTGTGTATTAATGTATTTTGGACTATGTTTGAGTGGTTTACGCTGATGGTTAACAGCCAGCATCAATGCTCTGATATAGTGATGCTTGGTCCTGATGTAGGCTCTAACTCTCATTTTGGTTAATCACAATGGCCTCCTGTTCCTTATGAGGTGACATAAAAACTCAAAATAAAAAGGGTGTAGACAAGTTTTTGCAAGGATCAGTTTCTCAATGACTGTGCATTTGGCAAGCTAATGAGAATTTTTTCTTCCTGCTGGGTACATGCAATTCCTTTCACTTCTGTGACTTCTACAGTCATTTGGGAAATGCTTGCTATGGTATTAAGTACTGCTACCACAACTAGAGGTCAAGGAGCTCCTTTTAAAAGTACTCTCTCTTTTCAGAAGAACATTTTTCAGATGTTAGAGATTTCACTTCACTTAAATCCCAGCCCTGAAGGAGTTCTTAACTCTAAAAAGAAAAATATTCTTGAAATATGTAGCTACCCAGGCATGAAAAAGGAGAGGAAAAATACTGTATCACTTAAACTACACTAATACTTTATGTACAGGATTAGCAGAGTAGCATAGTCAAGGATGAGTAGAAACTGAAGAGCTCTATCTCACACTTACAGGCAGAAAAAGGAAGCTGAAGGTGGCTGATCATTCACCAAAAAATTCAGAGTTTGAGCATATAGCCAAATAATCTGTTCTCACATGCAGCAGAGAAAAAGTGGAATCCAAAGAAGATGGTCACCCAAAGAAGAAGCAGAAAATAACAGGTACTCATGTATATTGCTCTGCAATGTGATAGGCCTCTCATGATGAGGTGGGCAATGGCCACAGAAAACTTGCTCAGTAAGGCTCCTAGGACAATTAACAAGCAGTGAAGGCAATGGTGCATTTTATGGGAAGACATAATCTAGACACATGTATCTGTAACCTCAAAGCAGGACTGAGTCAATAAATTCTCTGTTAGGAAGGAGGCCAGCCCAGACAGCTTGCTGACTTCATCACATCTAAAAAATCTGTGCATTTACAGTAATAAGGCATGAGAAAGGATCATGAGAGCATGTTTCAGTTTTTGCTGTCTTCAACAGCTTTGATCACTAGAACTTGTCTGATACACCCCAGGTGCAATCACAGCGGTAGCACAGAGCTATGGTGAAGTGGAACAGCTTGTCAGAACCACAGCAGAGGAGCAAAGGCTGATTTGAACAGAGAACCATGCACACACTTCATTCCAAAACTGAACTTGGAAGTTGTGTCAATAAGAGATGTATCTTCTTATCTTAAAATCTGTCAGATGATGGCAAACATGACGATGGTGTCCTGAAATCATAGCTGGGTAAGTGAAGGTTATGATTTGCAATTCTCTGAGCACAAAGGAAGTTCAAGATGGACTGTTTGGGATACAGTTGTCTACAGACAGCTCCTGTGCTTCGTCAAAACCAAATCTGACTTTGTGAAGACAACTGTGCATACCAAATTAGTACCACAATACTCATCTATTGTTTTACACTTTTGTTTTATGGCATGTGCACAAGATATATTCTCCAAACCCCACCAAATTCACCTTTGCTGAAACAAGACCAAGTCTGATAACTCAGAACCATCTTTATATCATAGTTAATAATAACCCAAGTCATTCCACGGATTTTGCTGCACTTCAAACAGTTCACTTTCCCACAGAAAATGGCACTCAGCTTTATTTACATCAGCAGAAATGCTACACTGTAATATTTCAATGTATTGTTCTAGGATCAGTACGTATTTTTAAGAAAACTTCTCCCATTTCTTGGTGAGTTTAAGGAGAACTTTTGAAGTCCTCATCTTGCTGAGTTTCAGGATGATCCTGAAATATAAAGAAGATTGCTCTACTGCTAAATGTGAACTCGGTAGAAAAGAAGAAAATACGATGTCTGATTGCCACTACTTTGTAGTTTTAAATGTGAATGCACTAGGCACTCAAATTGGACTGTAGTTATGGACCTCCAGGAGGCATTTGCCTTTCACTCAAAATCATGCTCCCAAATACTTTGGTGTCAGTCAGCATTCAACAACCGTGATGAAAAATCACTGTCAGGACAGGTAGGTCTGTGGTACCGTTACCACAGCCTGGAAAAATGAGCAGCACTGGTGCTAGGAACTGATGTGAAAATCCCGCAACTTCTGGGACTAACAGAAGAGCTTTTCTGTAGGGCTAGCTTCCCTATCTACAGGATTGTATCCCGAGCCATTTTCTGATGCAGACAAAAGACGGAGTTCAGACTCGTGACTCACATCATCCGATTCCCGGATGAGCTCTGTGTCTTCCACCTGCACCACGGCATCAGCACCACAGGGAATGGGAGCACCGGTTGTAACGCGCATTACCTGACCAGGCATCACAGTCTGAGTCGGCTAAAAGATAAACAAACAAGTATTAATTCACTTTTAAAAAGAAAAAAATCTCAAAACATTTGAACTTGTGGAAGTAATCTGAAAGACTAAAATTCTTATCTGTAGCATGACTCTTGATATCAACAGGCATAATCTCCAATGTATTTAAAAGATCATCAGGTCCACATGAAGCGCTTCAGAGTTTTCCCCCTAGATTTCTATCACAAGAATAACTTTCAGAAGAAGCAATATGCTGACACTCTGGTTGGCTCAGAAAATAGAACAGTTAGAGGGCAACCTTCTAGAAACTTTCATGAGCAAAAATCTAGTAGTTCTCTGTACTTAAATATTTTTGCAGAGCACTCTGGTCCCCAAGGTTGAAATTTCTTCCCTTTGGTTTGGCTGGGTTTTTGTTTTACCAGCACACTATATATGGAGCAACTTGTAGGTAAAGCTGCTGTGTAACCAGCTGCTTCATTTTACACAGATTTCCTCATACTGAGAGACAGCTCAACAGCAGTTCACACAGATTATCTATCTTTCTGAATGTCAGTTTAGCCAAACCCAAGACTGGTAATGTTCTGCAATTACGTAAGGTCACAATACATCACAAAGTTTCAGAAGAAGCAATACAATGCCTAGAAAACTATCAGAGCAACACGATACACTAAGTGACATGGTTTTAATAAAATTTCTCACCAGGAAGCCTATTTTAATACACATTTTTCAAAATCCAGAGTAAAATTGTAATTTGACCATAATCACTTAAGAAACACACAATTAAAAGAAAAATCCTTCTAAAAAAATGCAGCTAAAAGAAGCTGGTATGACGACTGAGATTTCATTGCTGGAATATCAGTGCTTCCTCCCTGCAGCACTTCAGTAAGCCCAACTTATTAAGGCTTTACTGTTATTAGTAAACATGTGCTGGACACACATTTACACAGCTGTGACCAGACCAACATAGTCTATATGTGTGACATGTGTAATTCACCTGCAGATGGACTCTATATTTTATATACGACATTAGAATATGTCCAGGACTTCTCAGGCTGTGATTAGCACGTATTTGACAGTGACTCACAGACCTACAATTGGTACTGCCCAAGCAATCATCTACCCCATGACTTTTGACAGGAGGCTGTTAGACATGTAAATTCTAGACCAGTGGCCAATGTTTCAGCTGCATAAAGCTGTGTGCCTTGCTCATTCTTCTACTCCATGTCAGCACTGTCATAACATCTGCAATAGGAGTATAACTTTATAATGTGTGTATTTCAAAGGTTGCTCACTGGGACAGAAGCCATATGGAGAGGCTGAAATGGTGTGTACCTTTTTTGCCACAGTATCACAGTGACATATGTATCCCAAGAAAAAAATGAGCCTGGAACTGGTTGAATCCCGTCCCTTTTTTAAAGGTAACAGAAAACTGACATCCTTTGAGAAGAACATAAATAAAATGCAAAAATAAATTAAAATAAATAAATAAATTTTAAAAAAAATTAAAGAATCACACTTGCCATACGTCATAGCTAGTGTGTTTTTAGGGTAATATTCATATTATCCTAAACTAGGCATGTAAACCAGAAGATACAAAAAAACCACCTTTTTTTTTTTAAAAAAAGTATTTATTTCTCATCACAGACTATGCAAGGAGCTGTGGATGAACAGCTGAGATGCTGCCATTTATACTGAAGATGCTTAAAAGTGAAAATCATCTTGACTAGTGAGTTATTTTCATTCTTACAAAAACAAGCATTATAAAGGCAAAGCTTATGCCTTGGATTATGTGAGCTCTTTTGCATATAGTTGTAGATATAGTCTATAGGCACATTACAAATATTGTTTTGAACTTACTAAAGCATTGATGTCTTTAGTGACAACCTTTAGAGGCAAAATGTATTGCATATAAAAATGCTTCCATTTAAAATGTGTTTTTTTGGGCCTCAAGAACCACAAAGAACATAAAATGTCTAGGACTCTGCCAGGAATCAGTGCCTACGGTGATAAAATGTGCTGTAACTATCCATGCTTTTGGAGTTTATTACTAGATGGGTTAATTTTTTGAGGTGTAATGATGTGAAACTTTTAAACAAATTTACGGTACAAGAACAATTGCTTTCGGAATTCTTTGCCCACATATTTAATTTCCTTTTTGTCCTTTGAGAATTTGATCAGATTAACTTTATGAACAGAAGTCAACCATCAGATTTGTGTGTGAATCTCCAGGGCTGTGTTCTTCTGTGCTAGAGACTATGAAGATGAAGAAGTGATGCCTTCTCAGAAAGCATACTAATGTACAACAATTTTGCAGAAGCAATTTTAAAGGCCTTCGAGACCTCACACTTGCCTGGAATAGGGCAAGACAGGGTTCTGTCCTTTGCTTTCACCACTGGTAATCTATTTAATGTTAGTCATAAATAAAACCCAGAAATAACCTATTGAGCACAGCCCCCATTCTCAGGCATTATTCTCTTGCACATGATTACATCTGTCCTGTGTGACTTACAATGACCCATGCTCTTTTCCCTGAAAAGACCAAAGTTAATGGAAAGGTAAGAAATGTCTGTTTTCCATCCTGTATTATAGCTGGTTAGTCACAGTGACTCTTACAGATGTCTTTAGAAAGTCTTCCAGGAAATGCTAAGCTGCAGCAATGCAAGTCTATAGGAAGAGAATCATTGCTCCCCATGGTTGAGTTTTCCACACAGAGACCATGTGTATGGCTCATGACCAGTGCTTTCAAATGTGCCCTAACCTTCCCAAAGCAGGACAGTGTCTGAAAGTTTTCCTCAATACGAAATAAAAAATGGTTGTTAACATACACATGACCATCTGGAAATGGCAATCAGAAGATAACACACAATTTACAAATTGATGTAGAAATGTCCAACTTGGCTATATGGCCTCTCTGCAATTCTCAGTCCCATTTTCTTCCTCTCTAAGTAGCATTTACATAAGCTTTTTCCCTACAGGAGGAGCCAAATCTAAACCTATTTTGAACTCCCTGCTGTGAATCATTCTGTTAATTGGTCTGTAACACGAAAAGCAGAATGTTGCTGCTGAGAGTGACTGAAGGGTGAAATGAGACTGAGGAGCCTTCCAAGGCTATAAATAATTTATGGGGAAGGAGATGAACCTGAAGATGTGCTGGCCCAAGAAAAAAAAAACTTTGACCAATTATTCAGAGGTCAACAGCCTCATTTTTCTAACTCACCGCTGGTACTTCCAGAATTACTCTCTCTCTGTGGGCCTCCTCCCACCCAATTTCTGTTCCTTGCCAGAGAGGTTTCCCATTCCCATTAATCTGGGAGGACAGACTGTCCCTGCAGAGAGACATGTGCGAGCTCTTGTATTTTGTAGGAGGGAAGGAAGCTCCCATTTGCCCTTTTATCCTTTGTACAAATCTGCTGAACTGATTAGGACACTGAAACCCTCTAGACCTGTGGGCAATCCTCTCCATCAGTCACAGCTTCACCAGTATGGTTTTTAAGCACCACAGTGCTGTGATATTTTTTAACTAGCAAAATGATAATATTGATGGCAGGTGAATAATGGTAGAAGTGATAATTTAGCAGGTTGCTCTGCTGGTTCTTGGTATTTTATAGTGACCATAAAAACCGTTGTAGAAACAGTTGTCAGTCTTTCGGATTCTGGTCCAAAGCCTGAAAATGCAGACAGAAAGGCTAAAAATCCAAGGCAGGTGAAATTCATTCGTTTACTTTCTGTGGCATTTAAAAGAATTTTACCATGTTTTGTATAACAGATTCATTAATCTAAGTTCACATGAATATCAGTATTGAAAAAAATCTCTATTATATCAAAGTATAATTTATGATGATGGACAGGAACTGTAGCAAAAATTATTTTCACAGTTCTCTGTATCTATCATGATCAGCCAAATTACATGTACTGCAACTGGTAATCCTTCTAGGACCTGAAAGAATGTTTGAAACACATCTATTTTATTGGAGACTGTTTTGGTTAGTAGTCAAAATGGCCACACTGTAAAATCCTCATTAAAACTGATCAGTCCCATATTTTGCCTGTTACTTACACAGGATTATAAACTGGAACTAATCATTTTGGATTAACCCGAGGTCTTCTGAAAAGAAGGCAGCAGGTACAATTAAATTGACACAATATAAAAGGTGGCTGAATGCAGATGATTTTTTCCCCATCATGCCAGTATTAGTACAGGAGTTTTATCAAATGTATTCTTGAGTTGGAGAGCAAATCCCAGATAATGTCCATTCATAAATATTTATACAGCACAGCAGGTCATGAATGGGTGCTGCTCTGACTTGTTCTTAAAGTCATCTAATTACCAGGTAAGATGCACCAACAATGTTTTGATTTAACAAACAGAAAAGGAGCCATACTGCAAAATAGGCTTCTGAGAGACTTCCACACATTATTCTAATCACTGCCTACCTTTAAAGGCTTCATACAAAATTCTTAGGCATTGTTTTGCAGGTATCAGTGTGAAATATGTAAGCAGCTTATGGAAACAGTTACTGGGCCGATGCTGGTTTTAAAACCTGTCAGCAAGAAGGGGTTAAATGTTGTTTTTCTCTGTTTATGAATTGTAATGCCACGGGAGACCTTATGTCCTCTAACATTTCACTAGGGCAGAACATTACTGTATGCACTATCAGACATGTCAGCACAATGCTCTGAAGTATTTTGGGATATCCTTGTTAGCTCCTTATGTAACTGTACGACCTCACTTTCTGGAATCACGTCCCAAGGCACATAGCAGGAGGCTAGGTACAGCTGTGTCCTAATTCATGCCACCTCCAAGAATACTGAGTTTTGGTGCACTACCAAGGCTTGTAAAAATACACAGCAGTATCTTACAAAAGAAAAACACATTAAAAAAACAAACAAACAAACAAAAAAAAAAAACAAAGGAAAAAAAGCTGTGCTCACCTGCTCACCAGCCTGGGATTCCCCTATGATGAATCGATCTCCTGGGCCATCAGCAGCTGTTAAGATGGACAATACAAATGGTAAAGGCTGAACCAAAACAATTGATGGCATTATAAATTAAGAACAGAAGAACTAAAGAAAGATAAAGAATGATCATTTTACATTTTAGGTCCTTTTAAGTCGTGTTTATTCCTTTGAAAATTACAGGTCCTACAGTACTTTTAAGATTTCTGGGCAATAAAGGATCAAGTAAAAGGAGATTAACTACATTAATTAAAAAGATTTAAGTGTTCATGAGACTATTTTTATAAAAATGTCCACTGTGAGCAAATCTTTCACGTGAAAGTGACACAGGGGAATCACATGTTTAGCAAGTATCTTTTTTCTAGAGAACAACGGAATATTGACATTTCTAGATGCTAACTCTGCTTTTGGAGGAAAACATGGACAAGTGTAGTGGTTACAGACTGTGTAGATGACTATACAGATTTGGCATTTTCTGAAGAGCACTAGGGCACCAACAGCACAATGCCACTTGGACTGCCATATTAGAAGTCTGGGTTCTTTTCTTTTTTGTAACTGTAGGAAGGAGCACTGAAGTAGTTACCTTTCACTGAAGTGATTCTGAAAATGAAAAAGTCAGAAATAATTGATTTAACAAACTGAAAGTCTTTTCCGGACTTTTGACAGGATTTTTACTATCATCAAATCTGTATTTTTACAGGGACAACAAAGGCACTGTTACTAACAAAGTTTAAGCTTCTGCCTATCTCCAAGGTCTTCCAGCAAGTTGCACTGGTGATGTTATAGGCTCTACCATGGTGTACAGTGTGTGTGGACCACAAGCAGCTCTGCCTATCCAAGCACAGCAGGCATGCTATCAAGTGTGTTGACAGATTCAGTTCATACTATCACACTTAAATATGTCTTTCGATTAATTTTAAATCAGTAACTGTCAAAGACTGATTTCCTCGAGGTGAAGTCTATTCAGTGACAGCCTTTATCTCAATACCTTCTGTTTTATTTCAGAAGTCCTGACTATGCAGCTAGATAACCTTGTTATATTGAGAAGAATTGTTTTCAGGAAGGATGCCCATTCAGTATTTACAATGATTTATTACATTTGTACTTATACATCAGTTGCAACTTGGTAGATGATGATCTTTGGCACTTAGTCATGTTTGAAGACTAATGATTAACTTTAAAAGCCTATCAAGCAGCCTAATCTACGAGCTTTAGAACAAACTCTAAAATAAGAAAGTGGAAAAGGACTTTTCAACTACTTGTCTTTGAATAATGCATGTAACAGTCCTGAATCAGTTGTCAGACCAAATGTGCTGGGATGATCCAGCAAAGGAAGCAAAAAATTCCCTAACAGCTATATTATTTCAAACCTGATAAAATGCTACTGAATTCAATTTTATCCCCCCATTAATAATGATATTGAGACAAAGTTTATAGGTGATGAACAACTGATATAGTTTGAAAAAAGTGGACAGGGTTTTGGGAGATTTATGTGACTGAAAGGTAACCCCTTTTTTTTCCTAAAAAGTACCCAGTAATGTAGTCAATATTATTTCTGCCTACAAGCTTTTTTTTCTCATATCCTGAGATAACAGGTCTACAAGAACAGGGAGGGGAGAGGGGGAAGGGGGAAGAGGAGTGGAGGGAGGGGGGAGAGATTTCAGTTGAAAGGGACCTACAACTAGCCTCTAGTCCAACTGCCTGACCACTTCAGAGCTGGGCAAAAATTAAAGCGTGTTGTTAAGGGCACTGTCTAAATGCATCTTTAATACAGACAGGCTTGGGGCATTGACCACCTCTCTAGGAAGCCTGTTACAGTGTTTGACCACCCTCAGTAAAGAAATGCTTCCTCATGTCCAGTCTAACCCTCTGCTGGTGCAGCTTTGAGCCACTCCCACGCATGCTGTCATGGTATACCAGGGAGAAGAGGTCAGCACCTCCCTCTCCACTTCCCCTCCTCATGAAGCTGTAGAGAGCAAGGTCACCTGTCAACCTCCTCCAAGCTAGACAAACCCAAAGTCATTAGCTGCTCCTCATAGGACATTCCTTCCAGCCCTTTCATTGGCTTTGCTTCCCTCCCCTGGTCACATTTAAGGACTTTACTGTTACTCAGATCCACCACCAAAATTAGGGTCCTGTGTGTTGGTTCTGGCAGAAGTTGCTGAGGATGGCATTCC
>NW_008595632.1:52321-62026 GCF_000691845.1 Merops nubicus
CATTCCTGATCGTTCTGCTCATTCTGCGTGTTTACTGAGACAGTACTTGTGCTCCCTGACCTTCTGGCAATCAGGTTGCAAGACAGCATTCGCTCTGTCCCACGGCCCTCGCCAGTCAGCATTCCACCCGGAGCTCCCCCTCTCAGCTTTTCTCAGTGCTCTATGACCTATATTTCTCTGGCTACATCTGCTCTCCCTTGCTGCTATTACTGGTCATTTTGCTCTGCCTGTCTCTCACACATAGATGATAGACAGCTACAGTCAAACTTGTCTTGCAGACCTGGAATTTTGCTTTTATATCAAATCCATGAGGAAGTGGACTACATCCACTGCTTGGGTGAATAGACTTTCAGACAGTCTATTTCATGGACAGTTACTTTCCATTGTTTCAGCTGCCAGTAACAAAAAAGATATTTTAATGTCCCTAGAAGAAAGTTGGGTGTTGTGTTCAGGTGTTCAAATTTCAACAGTGTTACAATGATTCAACACCTACCACAATAAAACCACTAACAGTATAATGTTTAATCGTGTACATTTTAATTTCCCCCCATAGATATCTGAGGTGAATATCATTAGCCTTTACAAAGGGAAAAACTAATGCACAGAGATGCAGCTTGCTCAAGTTCATGCAGGACCTAGTGGCAAAGTAGAGAATTGATTCAGGTCTCCTGGGAAACCACAGACTGCTTGCTCTGCAAAGTCACACTACTAACTTTATTTATATACAGCAACTGAAATATTCTCAAAGTAAAGCTGAGATTTTTCTTCTGAGGTACTTCCATAATAGTACATATGTACTTTTGAAAATTGTCTAATACAATCATAAAATAATTCACAAATAGGGAGCTGGATCTGTGACAGTTCAACAAAGTAACAGAATATCAAAAAATTCTGATTAAATCTACAACAGAGGAGGAGAAGACAAATCTTGTCATTCAGAAACAGATGTTCTGTTACTCTCCAGAATTCTTTTATCTTTCCAAGAAACCCACCAGCAGTGCAGATGCATGTCTATGAGGACACATGGATGTATATTTGCTCATGTACATATGTATCCACCTAAGAGACCTCAACTCAGCTTTATGGTCCTCCTTCAGGACAGCTGCATTCTACCTAACTGATTTCAGCAATGACTTGAATCAAATCTCAACCAAAATAACCACTGCTGGACCTAAAATAGGTAAGCTAACATGTTATAAAGTGGTTTTACAGACACTACACTGCTTGTCTGAAAGTGAGTCTTTACCTCTGACAGCGTAGCCATCTTTTACTGATGCTGGAAATGGTGGTAGATTATCTTTTGCATATACGTCTTGAGCAAGGACTCGGCCCATTCCATCTAGAAAAGAGAAAAGACCATCCTCCATGTCATTACAGCTAGTGAAAGGGAAAAAAAACAGTTAATAGGAGTGTGCTCTGATGGATGAAATGTATGTGTATGTGACATAAATAGATTTCTCAGGTTTTTGACTTCTGCCTCTACACAAACAAAAAAAGGCTGGTGTCTGAAAGTATTGATGAAAGACTTGTTTAGTAAGTCTGTGTTCACAGTTACGGTGAAATTGTTGACAGGAGACCTGAATGTCAAGTATCCCAGCCCATAGGTAATTGTTCTGATATAGGATCAGACTGAAAAAAATGAGTATTTATTTGTTTCTTTAAGATAAGCTTTTCTCCTGAAATTTCTTAAAAATCCATACTTACCTGTATTTCAAGGAAAAAAAAGTTCATTTTTAAAAGCTTTTAAAATAACATTTTGAAAGTGAACCCTGTGTGCAAAAGTTATGAGGTGATAAACTGAGTCCAGAGGACTCAACATAAACAGTAATGATGGACAAGTTTCCATAAACTGACAAAGAAGTTTTGCAATAGACTAGCTTTGCCTAATAGCTGAGAGCATTTCTGCTTAATGGAGAGTGAGTGCACATAAGTGTCAGGATTATTTATGTAAATTTACGCTGTTAAGAGTTCTAAATATTTTAATAGGCTGTTTCAAATATACTCTTTGCCTTCACTTAGCAGCTATGACTGATGAGTTGTAATTTGGCTCTGCCTCACTCTAGGGATTGATAGGAATTACTTTACCCTCTGTCAAGTGTGCACTACTTATTTGCTTTTTTGGTGCCAGCATGAGCTTTTCTTTTAGTATGATGTGAAACAGTTGAAAATATGTATCTTATCCCTTTATAAGTGGGAGACTGAGAAGGAAGATTTATTACACGTCTGATCAGACAGCCTGAGAAGAGGCACATGGGTCAGCACTACTGAGACTGGCTTGATTCCTGTATGTCTGAGTAGAAGAAGGGGAGCTCATCTCATAATAGAGGCCATTGCTCTTAGGAACGTGTTGTGGCACAGTATAGCAACATACAGCTGAAAGTATGAAAGAATGAGAGGATGCACAAATAATTCTGATAAGAGAATTTGCGTGGGTATGTACTTTATAGACTATCACCTTTCAGACATGCCAAAAAAGAGACATATATAAAGTGTGTTTCTTGTTTTCATATAGGGAAATCAATGTGGTTCTGGATTTGCTGGGAAGGCAGAAGACCTAACATTGCATGGTAAATGAACAGGTTTGTTAAAAAAGTTCACTGAGTTCCACTTATTGTGGCCTTCCAGTATCTTAGGGGGGCCTACAAGAAAGCTGGGGAGGGACTTTTTAGGCTATCGAGTAACAACAGGACTAGGGGGAATGGAGCTAAGCTGGAAGTGGGTAGATTCAGGCTGGATGTGAGGAAGAAGTTCTTCACCATGAGAGTGGTGAGACCCTGGAATGGGTTGCCCAGGGAGGTGGTTGAGGCCCCATCCCTGGGGGTCTTTAAGGCCAGGCTGGATGAGGCTCTGGGCAGCCTGATCTAGTGGGAGGTGTCCCTGCTCATGGCAGAGGGGTTGGAACTGGGTGCCCCTTGTGGCCCCTTCCAACCCTGACAGATTCTGATCTGTTTTGGCAGAGGACTTTAGAGCACTAATGGCTCAATGGTTGGACTTGATGAACTTAAATGTCTCTTCCAACCTAAAGGATTCTATGATTCTACTTGCTCTAGAGATGCTCAGCTCCAGTGAACTGGTATTATAATGGAGATTTTATTTT
Source organism: Merops nubicus (assembly GCF_000691845.1). Classification (NCBI taxonomy): domain Eukaryota; kingdom Metazoa; phylum Chordata; class Aves; order Coraciiformes; family Meropidae; genus Merops; species Merops nubicus. The sequence goes on from NW_008595632.1 coordinate 55,419, forward strand.
ACTTATTAACACAAAATGATTCAGTTAGTAATTAATTATAGTGGCTATAACTACATTGTGCTCACATCCGTATGTATCCACTTTTAGCCTGAGGCAAATGTTTGTGTTGCATTTTTGAAATAGGTATTGCCATGAAATTGCTGACAAAACCCATTAAACCAACTAGAAAAGCACCTCTGTGATGGCTATTAATATATTTGTGCCTCGCTGTGTGATACACAATACAGAAGTTATTAGAAAGCTGGAAAGCTTGTACACTTGCACTGAGAAAAAGAATGCAGACAGACATTTAAATTATAGAATAGAAAAGGCAGCTGTCAAAGGCCTAGTAAAAACACCCTCTGTTTGTAGATGTAGAAAATCTCACACAAAAGTGATGCTTCTAATTTTGCAGGCATGTTGTGTCTCCATTTTACTTCTTGTCTGCATGCAAAATCACACCAATTAGAGCGAAGTTGAACAGTATGTTCCTGGCATTCTGCTGTGCAATATTTGAAGGGGATAAATGGCCAGCCAAAATTTTATTAAAGGGAGAAAAATGTAAGAATTATTTGCTGAAGCTTCAAGCATCTAAATTGAAGCAACTCAGCAAGTAAAGGACTATCTGAAGTACCTCTGTACTCTCCTTTATTTGAGCAATTATTTTAGAAATACACTGTTTGACCTTATTTTGACTAATTGTAACTCAAAAGATGTTCTGAAATATTTTGTCATCAAACTGCTCCTTGTGATGCCCATAGCTTTCTGATTCTAACATAAAATGGAGAATTACATTAAACTCACTTTCCAAATTTGGGTGTTTTCTAAAGCCTAGCTGGTGTTCCTGCTACAGCTCAGTGAAGAATCATAGAACCATAGAATCCTTTAGGTTGGAAGAGACCTTTAAGATCATCAAGTCCAACCATTAAGCCAACACTACTGAGTCCTCTGCTAAAACAGAATCAGAATCTGTCAGGGTTGGAAGGGACCACAAGGGTCCCCTCTGCCATGAGCAGGGACACCTCCCACTAGATCAGGCTGCCCAGAGCCTCATCCAGCCTGGCCTTAAAGACCCCCAGGGATGGGGCCTCAACCACCTCCCTGGGCAACCCATTCCAGGGTCTCACCCCTCTCATGGTGAAGAACTTCTTCCTCACATCCAACCTGAATCTGCCCACTTCCAGCTTTGCCCCATTCCCCCTAGTCCTGTCAGTACCTGATATCCTAAAAAGTCCCTCCCCAGCTTTCTTGTGATTTCTCAGGGTATTGGTACTGGGATAAAGCAGAGACATGTATTGCACTAGAGATGACGGTTTTGCTCCCATTTTCTAAATATTGTCCTGATAGCACTTCAGTGTACTTTTATCAAAATAATAAACTAGTTCAAAATGAATAAGCAGTGGAAAAAAATGTCCAAGCTCTACTAAAGTTACAGGGTTCTTGGACTAGATCAGAAAAACTGCTCCCTTCAGAGCCTTAAGCCCATAAAGTGTGGATTGCCTGTACTTTGTACTTTTAGTATTAATTAAACTTCTGCTGCTTCTTTTTTTCAGAAGAATGAGCATGATCATGTTCTCTAAAATCTTAACCTTCTATACCCATGGAGCAATGTGCAGGTAACTACATTTAGCTAGAAGAAAAGGGTAACTGGGGGACTTCATACCAGACATTCATGATGATAGGTGGGAAAGAGCCTTCAGATGCTTTTGGTTTATGCCACTTTGGTAAGAAGTTTTAGGACTGTCTCTTTTTTTTTTTTTAATATGGAAGAGGCTAAATGATCTATACAGGCACTGAGCAATACGTTTACAAATGTCCAAGTCATGTTTCAAAACACAACTTTACTCATCCTCTCCCTTATGTTACAGCATGCCTTGACTTAATAAAGACTAAGTCAGGACTGTACTGGCTACTTGTACAGTCACATTCAGCAGATTTGAACACTATGTAATATTTCACAATGCAAATAAATCAAGTTAAAAAAACTTAATTGGGTAATTCGTTAAGTAAATTAATTGCAATCCTAGAACTTTAAACATTTCACTTTCCTTACAGAGAAATTGTGCTGCTGAAAGATAATTTTCAGGAGCTCAGTCTTCATTCAAGACACAAAACCACAACAAACACACGCAGCACAACAGTGCTTTTCTGAGTAATTAGTTAGGATTCAGACCGCCAAGACTACATATTTATTATCAAATACATTAACTGAAAAAGAAATGAATATGTAATTAAGTGAAAAACTGTTTATTAATTACTTGCATTCTTCAAAATCAACATCTTTCAGCAAACTAAGATGTGTGTGCATGCACACACACACAAACATATACATTTATATGTCTATACAAAAAAATCTGTATAACACTATGGTGATCACTTAAGAACTTCTGAAAATGAGATTTCACCTGGAGATTTGTATCTGTAGATTAACAGAATTGAATTTCCAGTATCACAGACACAGATGTGTCCTTTAGGAAACTCAATTCTGAAATTTCACACTATGTATTAGGAAATCTTACAGTGCTAAAATAAGTATACACTTGTTGAAAAATAAATTGCAAGATACAATTTTGCACCACAGTGCAAAAATTTAAAGGAATATGTCTTTGTTAATATTTTCATTGTTGGTACAATTATGTGACCATTAAACCAGGACTATCTCTATACAGCAGATGACCTTACCATAAATCTCTTTTACTTTGCATGGGAGGGAAGACAGCCGTAACTGAAGTGTCTCAGCAGACTCAGAACATTATTTTTTTTAAGAATAACAGTGCCAGAAATAATAATTAATATGTTCCAGACTTAGAATCACCCTGAATTTGACGTCAGTAATCAAGTAACACAAAGAGCAACATGAAATATCAACCAAGAAATTATTAAGTATACTAGAATACCTTCTCTTTACAGATCAGATATATGAAAAGGCTGCTACCTACTGTTGATAGAAATGTTTGCACAAAAACTGGTGTATACATAGAAATAGATGGTGACATTACTTTTATAGGTATGTATATATAAACATACTTATAGCCTCTGGGATTATGCTCACTCTGTCTACTTAGAAGACTATTCTTAGCCACATTTCATTAACTTCTAGGGAAAACACAGCTTCTGTTCAGAAACAAATGGCAGCAACACAAGTGTTGTGAAACAGTATGTAAGTTTTCATCTAGAAGTGTAAAAGATAAATAGGTGGAGAAAAATGAAAATAAGAAGGACAAGAGAATAAGACACATTTATAGAATAAAGGACAAAGAAAAAGAAAAGTAACAGCTTATCAGTACTAGTTTTTCCCTACAATCAATACAACCCAAATCCAAGAACTTATTTCTGCACTTAGTTTTGCACTAAAGGTTTAAAATATCAAAACTGTTTTTATGTAAAAAAGAATAATAATGCTACAGTCCCTTATTATAGCAAAAGAAACATGTGCTGTGTTATTTTTCAGGGAGGTACATGCCAGACTTTTATCCTTTATTTCAGGAGTTCAGTGTTGTATACATAACATCTATTTGGACTCAGAAAAGGATCAAATGTAGTATTAGAATAGAAAGGGAATTCTGTTGTGTTCATGACAAGAAGAAAATTCTGGAATGACTAATAGGCAAAGTAGGTTCTGGAAAAACAGACTGAGATGAACTGTTAAAGATATAGACATGGAAACACATGACCTGGAATCAATAATCACGTTGACTTGATCATTAATTTCAGATTGGAAAGATGGTTTAGTGAGAATCTCCCACAGAAGGAGAACAGAGTGAATGAACACAATACAACTTGGAGCTACTTGGCACCTACAGTGCAGTGTTAAATCAATGACTGAGGCAAACTGTGGTTTCTATGTTTTAGCTTTGTGCAATATAACACAGACCAGAATAAAATTCATTTATATATTTAATCAAAGTTCCATTAGAGATTCCTTCAAGGAGCAGCACTGAGCTCAGTCAACATACTTCTGACTTCGAAAGGAGACTTCTGCTCCTATTATTGGCATTTCTTTAAGCAATTTCTCCTGGAGAAGGTACTCGGACACCTCACATAAAAGAGCAAGTGCTTAAGAAGGTTATAAAATAAGGAAATAACCACCTTAATTGTCACAAAGAATCCAACTTAAAATACCTCTGTAATTGATGATTTCTGTTCCAAGCACTGGGGTCATCTCCAGAACTGTGATGAAGGCCTTGTCCATAGACGTCAATGGGAATGGAGACATGCGGTGTCTTCTTGCTACCTTGGTGATGTCAACAGCACTGTGACCTGCAACAAGAGAGCACCATGTTTATGTATGTTACAATGTGTAGATGTATACAATGATGCTCATTTAAACCACCTTACTGAAATTAATGCAGCATTTTCGGGTAAATGAAATAAGTTGTCACTATTGAGCATTTATGTCAGACCCTGGGAGGACACTGTATTCAACTAGAATCAAAGAGATTTAGAACAAAATGCAATTTACAGTTGAAAAGTTCACAGAAGTTTATATCCTTACTTGTTATGAAAAACATACTATAAGTCTTGATGAGCATAAAAGGATCAGTTAAACAGAAAGAGAAATTCTGCAAGGTGATGCAGTGTTTTGCTCTGAGGATGATAACAAAAGGCTAACTCAGCTCTGTCAACTCAGGCTGATTCACTCACGCTGTTCTCCACAAACATATCTCAGTATTCTATGTGCAATGCACAGATAAAACATAAAAATGGACACTGTCCCGGTGACTCCGAATTCCAAGAGTGAGCTTGGACTCAAAAGGTTTTGAAGGAGGACAGAGGGAAGCACAATGAAATCACTGGACCGCCAGGACAGCAGGCAATGCTCCCAGCCACTGTGCATCCTGCCCGTTGTCAAAATTTTGTAGTCACCACAGCAAAGTGACATTTAAATATGTGATTTGAGTGAAAATCATAAAATAGATCAATAGAAACTTATTCTTCCCAAGTATGAGGGATGAGTGGGAAGAAAACACACCAAAAGTAGTTTGAAAAGGGAGCCAACAGCATGTTTGATTTCTTGATATTTACTGAGAGAGTAAACAAGGGGACACCAAGCTTTGAAGGCTTTTGAAAGTGAAGATAAGCAACAGAAGAAAGGGAACAACTGCAGGAATATATAAACAGGAGTTACAGATAACAAACCAAAAGATTAAGAAAATTACATTTGTAGAAATATCTTGAATAGATTTGCCTAGAACAAGAAGGTATTTATGAGAGCCAAGACGGATGGTATTCTATATGTAATATATAATGATATTCCTAAAGCAGCCTAAATTATAGTAAGATAACATCAACAAATAATAGAAACTAATTTTTAATGCCATGATTTTACTTTGCAGTATAGCCTCCTAAATATCCCATTTTCTGCTGCACATGCCTTCACATTCTGGAAAAAAAACAGATTATTGCTTTAAAAGTAGTCTTCTGATAAAAAATACCTACAAAAATAGTAAATCAGTCATGCAATCTTAAGTTTTTCCTTCAGGTTGTGCTTGATCACTCTATATCTACAAAACTTTCAGCACGGGTGTGCTTGTCTATGTAGTAGATAGCTCGTTATTTTTTGCTGTTAACACAGTAACTATCTTTAAAAGGAAGAATTGGAGACAAATAAAACTGCCTATCTAATTCCAGACCCAAGAAAAAATTTGGAATAAGTTATAGGAACAATCTCTTTGTATGTGTTAAGAAGATAACACGATGATAAAACCAGGCACTGTGAATTTGTCAAGCACAAATGATTTCTAACTGACTTAATTCCATTCCTTAACATAGCAGTTGACATACTGAGGAAGGCAGAAAAGCTGATGAGATATATTTTACCTATATTAAGACTTGTCACATTCTTACACATGATTTTCTCATAACCAAGTTAGGGAGAAATGACCCATACTAAATTACTATAAGATAAAATTGTAACTAGTGGAAAAACTGCATTACTGGGTGTCCCCAACAAGCTTACATTTTCCATTATTATAGCTATATTTTATTAGCCACCTAATAAAAATGAAGAAAACCAAAGGGAAACGTTTGTGAAACAGTCAAACTTCCCATACCTTTCTCTGCATAAAGTAACTCAGCTTAGCAGCACCACATTTCTTGCAGATCCAGCAGATTCCACACAATATATGTTAAAAACATTTTCCAGACTGTATAAATTAAAAACTGTTTTCTTAAAAGGAAATGTTGGAAAACATGAAGGAAGATGTAAGAAAAAAAATATGTCATAGCAGTGAAAGCTGAAGGAGTTGTGTGACTGCAAACAACTTTTATGCTACCGCCATTAGGTGCCTTAATGTTTGTTTTACTGCTACCTAAAACTCAGTTAGGTGCTTCAGAAATTAACACTTCACCTCTTTAACCCTTAAAACATGAATCAATTCAGAGGCTTTGAATGGTGCCCAGAGTACTACCTTCAGATTCAGAACTCTGTGTCCAATACATGTCATTTAAGTCAAAGGTTCTGTTAACATCTACTCAGAAATGGGTTCAACAGTTTTTTTGAAAACTGATGAAACCCCCTAACCTCCAACAACTTTTTTCCAACACCAAAGTAACAACCATTAATTATGCAAGAGAAGCCAAGAAAATATATACTCAAAAATGGAGCCCCCTGAGCTTTAACACCAGCA
>NW_008595632.1:62057-79470 GCF_000691845.1 Merops nubicus
TGAAGAAAAGAGACAGACATGTGTAACTACTAGCCCTTCTCTCTCCCTACTTCTCCTACTAATAAATGTTAGCTCTTGTTTTGGAGGTATCACACATTTAAACAGACTGGAAACAAACAACTAATGATTTTTTAAACTCCAAAATTACTAAGTGGTACTTTTAAATTACAAGTAAATGACATTAAACAACTCATCAGCCTTTCCCAAGTTGTATTTCAGTAATGTCAAAAGTATGATAGCTCTAAAAATAACTATTTATATTAAGGAGTATTTTCTATGAAAAAATAATCCTCTGGCTTTGAAGCAGCTAAGTCAATTGGCTGCACAAGGTAGGAAATTCTTCGCAGCCTTCTCTGTTATCACCTGAACAACTTCCTATTTCTGCTTTTATATATACACACACATGGTGGTAGAAATTTTTAATTAGGAAATATTCCCATAAAACAAAGGAAAGGAACTGAGCAAATTAAGGAAAAAGTTCTATGGATCAAATCTGAATTCTCAACCTTTTCATTTTTGGCTTTATGTCACCCAACACTGAATTTCATGTTCACGTACGAAAACAAAAATTCTATATTTAACTTGAGAATTTCCATTTTCCTTTCCTTTGAGTGTTGATTCTTTTCGCCCAAAAAACTTGCACACATATGACCATTTACAATACATCACCACAAACAACACAATTTAAAAGGCAACTATCCATTAATACACAAACACCATGAGCTATTGAAGCTTTTCTCTTTGGACTGAATTTCATAGTCTTAAGCTATTAAATTTCTTCTTCAAACCCACTTTTGTCCCAGTCATAACCTTCACTTCTCATCTGACTATCATTTGCAGTCTTCTGAGAAGTCTTAGTTTCTCAATAAAGCTATGAAGTTTCAGTACTCACTTGCTCTAAGGATGTTCTCCTTGCTGCTGCACCTAGACTGGACCTGCAGAGAGAGCACAGAATCTATGAGCTACAGAAGTTAACAAGAATGCAAAATACAGAGATATAATGGGCAAGCTCCTGGGATCTAAGAGAGAGGCTACACATATTTTCAGCAACATTCTTACAAGCTCTACATAGGATATTTAAGCAGAAGGGTAGAGTAGCTGATGGTCAGAATCTGATTCAAGCAATTTGATTCTACTCCCTCCTCATAAGAAACAAGATGGCCTAAGGACAATAATAGAGTAAAATCAAAGAACACACTGGTTAAATAAAGTTTTAAGCTCCAGTTTTAAACAGAAAATCCACATTTTCTCACACAATTGTAATTACAGTAACTCTGAATATAGGGCTTGTTTTATGTTTAGACAAAATACTAACACAACTACATTATCATGACTTGCTTTATAATTCTATTATTGATATCTTCAGGTATCACAGAAAGAGTTTAAAATACTCAATTTAGATTGTGTTGATTCTGTAGATATTTAATCAGGCCTTCTTCACAATTGTATAAGCAACTCACAATTGTATACAAAGCTCCTGGCTGGAGTCAGATAAATTTACTCAGTTTCTGTATGGTTAAAAGAAACGCTGTGTTCAGTACAACTTTTACTGGGCAATTCTACTTTGAAAAGTAACTGTGTGAGAATGACAAATCCTCTTCCTAGATACTTAGCTGCCCCTGTGCTATTCCAGATACATTAGTCTGACTCCAGGAAAATTGGAGAATTCACATTGGTCTAATATTCTAGTAACACTAATTTAGAGTTCCATCTGTTTACCATGCAGGTTTTTTTTTAAAAAAATGTTTTTTTGAAGATAATCAGTCCTGTAAACACAACACAGTTTAAAATCTATCTATATTGAAACATCAGTTCTTGTTAATTCTTTTCAGGTTTGGAAAGATAGCACACTGTATAGTAACACTAAAGTTGCAAGTTTTTAGATCAACTAATTTGAAGAGTAATATATCTTCTGGCAGAGCAGCTGACTAAACCGGTAACACTTGAATAAAAAGCTTTCTTTGTGGACAAAACCCCAGCTAAAATAAACTTTATGGGAAGACAAACCTCTGAGAGAGTATGATTGACATCCTCCTCTCTTCTACTTTATTGACAAATGAATTCACTAAATTTCAGTGAGAGGACTAATAAAGTAAAACTGTGTACATGTGGTGAAAGAAGTGGAATAGCACAGGTGACACTGAGGGTGTAACTTCCCTGCAGAATGTTTGTCTCTGCTGAAAAAGCAAAGGAGTGAATCCAGATTATCTTTCAGACTACAGTTTCAACTTACAGTTACAGAAAAATTGCCTAGAAAGTGAGTCTGTATGATCTAATCATCAATGAAGAATGGTACACATTCAACCTCCAAAAAGCTATCTTCAGAAAGGAACAACCATTTAAGGCTGAAAACAACTGTGCCCCAACTTTTTAACCTCTTTCTTCTGTTCCACAGCAGCTTGCCCCAAATGTATATTCACATAAAAAAAAAAAAAAAAATCAGATTCTACAGCGCAACACAGTCTACTCATTGTAATGGAATAACTTATGGAAAGTAATGTTGCAACTTAGAGTGGGTTATGGTGTCCTTCCCTGAAAAAAAACTTTTTTTTAAAAGAAACCAACAAAACCCCCCAAGCCCTCCCTCCTTCCCACCAAAAATACTATACAAGGAAACTGCCAACAAAATATTAATGATGCCCAAATTTGGCCCAGAGTTGCTTCACCAGATTTCAAAGGCATGACATGAACTCTCTTTGGAAGAAGTAAATATTTACCTAAAATTTACCAAAGGACAATTCTGGACCAAAAAGATGGTATAATGGTAGGAAAGAAAGCACAAAAGAGAGAGGCACAAAGTGAGAGAGAGAGAGAGAGAAGCAGGGTGGACGTGGCAAGGCAGAAGATGGTGTGTGCAAAAGGAGACATGGGCCTATGTGTGTAAGACTACTGTTTAAAATGGAAGAGGCTCTCTTATTTCTCACTGAAAACCATATGAAAAGAGAAAATGAAGAATGGGCCTGCTGCAAAATAACCAAGCAATTCAGCAAACTGTGGAATGAAACTCAGTGAGGTAACAACATAGTCCTAAAGAAAAAGGCAAAAAAAAACCAAAACCAAAAAAAATACAAAACACAAACATTTGAAACAATCTACTAAAACAAACTAAGTAAAATATGTGATCCAAAGGACACAGATAAAAGCTACTAGAGAAGGAGGAAAAATGTTAGCAGACAAAGACAGTGCTAAAGAAGTAAAATGGAAGTCAAGAAAGTCTTCAACAAAGTGGAGGAACAGAAGGAGCCCAAACCCATAGCGCAAAGCAATGTTTGCGAATGGAAAACAGCTCCTTTGAGCAGTAATAGTTACTCTCGAGTTGTAGCCTCTATTCCTCCTCAGTTCATCTTTAAGCCCTTCCAACCTATAGTGGAGCTAGCGTATGGACAAAAACAAGAGATTTATAATGAACAGAGCAGCTGAGATTTGCAGATCAAATCTTCTAATATAAAACGTGCTGACAAAGTTTTGCTCTTACAGTGTCCAAATGACAATGGTAACAAAAGACAGCTGGCTTCACACGCAGCCTCTTACAGGTCATTTTTTTAATTCTGTGCACACAGAGGACTTTGAGTTTACCTTTTGATATCTTACACCCAACCTACAGTTTCCATGTTATCACTCACCTGATGAGCAACATATGCAGTATGAGAAATAATTTGCTTCCCACAAATTTTAAAGCAGCTGTAGAAGAGGAATCCATGATATTAAAATAAAAGGCTTGATCAGCTAGACTTGATTGTTTCCCAACCTATGCTCACAGCTGCAGAATACAAACCATGTTTTAACATAACTGACATAGAAATTAGTTATTACATAATACTTCCGTTTGTTTAATATGAATTGCACATTCATATACTAAATGTTATTTTTAAACAAAATTGCAGTAAAATATGATTTTGAGGAGAGCCCAGAAGTTTTCTAACACATCCAGTTTTAGCAGCAATGGAGCTTTGTCTAAATGGGGTCATGTGCTTTAAGTGCCTTATATCATATTCATTATTTATATGTTTTACTCCTTTGTTACTTGTGACATTTATGAAAAAATCTGTATTCTTTCCACAGCTAGTACTAAGTACAAGTATATTTCTGACTGGGGCAAGTGATTACTAGTATTTTTTACTACAGTTATTCTAATTCACAGGTAGTTACAGAAATAACAACCTATGACTGTCTCTCCTTTCACAGGGAAAGTATAAATTTATTGTTTGTCCATCCTACAGCTTCTTGGCTCACAATGCACCTTGTCAGAAGATACAGTGAGCTAGCAGCCAGTACCATACCCCTAGGTATTTGAGGTAGAATGCAACCATACCCAAAATATTCAATTCACATTACTCCGTTTTTTAAGCGAACTGGATTTTATGTTCTTTAAGATAGAATTTCATTGTGCTGGAATGCAGAGTAAATTTTCTCCCATAGGCTGAAGTAGCAAACAGAATGTGAAATAAAGTACTCAAAAATAAATTAAGGGAATGGTAAAATAAAGAGTCCTGATGACAATTTGTATCTATCAATCATGATTGGTCTGAAAAACTGAAATCAATGACTGCATTAAATTTGATTTATTTAAATTTACACGACATGTTTTGCTGAAAAAAAAAAAATCGGTCCACATAAAAATTTTTACAAGAAAAATAGAGGAAGACACAAAGAAAAATTTATGCTACAAGTGAAAAATTCATGTAAAAAATAAAGAAAAAAATGAAAATTGATAAATCCTTTAAGATTTTACCATGACTGTTAGGAATGGTTAGAGAAATTACTTACCTTTTTAAAGTCATAATAAGATTAGCACAGAGTATTAAGTCAGCTCTTCATTATGGGAGGTACAATTAAAAGCCATTGGTTATAATAAAACAAATTGCTACACAAAGATGGAGAGTTTCCAGCCCAATATGAAAAGCTAACTCTTACGGGAGTACATTTCAACTCAATTTCACAACATGAAGAACAATCCAGAACAGTGACGTCAAGATGTGAGTTATCACCACCAGAAAGAGCCCGTTTCTCAGGAACACAAAGCCTGCAGGAGGCTAACCCATAATCTGTGACGTTTATGGGAAAGCGCATTGCTTTGCTTTTAGGAAAGCATGCAGAATGTGGAACCACCAGCAGAAACCCAAACGTACACGGGGACACGGAGGGCTCAGCTACAGCAAAGGGAATGGGTCGCCAAGCTGTAATGAAGGAAGCAGGGTATGCAAAGCACAGCAGCCGTTACAGCTGAAGTTCCTCTGCCTCATAAACACCAGCCAGGCCTGTTTATGAGGTTTACCTACTACAACTTACTGTCAGTGAGAAAATGTGTAACTCATACAACCTCTCCTTGAAACTTCAGCAGCTTTATGAAGGCGATTTATTCTGTGTGATGTGGGAAAGTATACTGCTGCTGTTGCTGTTTTCTATGTGTGATTTATTAGTGATTACATGATCTCAGTCCTGTACAATGTACTCTCTGCACATACCATTTGAATGGTCTCTCAAATACTCATCTGCTTTAAATGAATTTCAAATCACACATTATCTGATTTATAACTGTAGGAGTTTGCACTGTGTCTTTTGCCTGAATTTCCCCTCCTAGGAGTGCAACATACATTAATCAGTATCTGTAAATAAAATAAAACTAAACCATGAATAACAATGTCTCAAAGCTGTTTAGTAATACTGCAAAAATAGATTTTGGCCTGTTACTCTAAGCCATACACATAAAGTTAAACTAGGAGCAAACTGAAAAATGTAATAGAACACGATGGTTAGTTAATTAAAAAAAATACTTAAATCTTAAGAACAGAGACAACTGCTTTGACTGAATTAATATGGAATAAAAAAAATGAGGTTATTAAAAAAATTTCACAGGAAAAGTAAATGTGGAATTGTTTACTTCAGAAAACATTTAACCAAGTATTTGAGGATTAACTAATCCTCCTGCAAGGTGGAATCTTCCTGTTTCAGGAATGTATTCCTATTCAAACAGCCCTTTTACACTAGGCTCAGTATGCAAGGTTCTGAAGAGTATGCTTTACAGCCATCTGAATTAAGTCCAAAGTCAGTTCAAAACTACAGAATTATTTTTTCTTGTTATCCTGAGAACACCCCTGGAAGGGAAAGGAAAGTGAGCTCGAGGAATTTGATAGCAGCAGACATTTTTAAGAAGGAACAGCACTGTTGGTGGGATTCATCTCACCAAAATCAAAACATGAATAATGTAGTATTCTGGACATGGCACTACTCATTTGGAGTCAGTGGGAAGAAATATGCAAAAAATCATTTGAAGACAAAATAATTTTAGGAGCAGAATTTTACCACTTATTGTTTTGATTGGTAGACTGGACACTGAACAAAAGTAATCTTCAAATCTTGAATATGCCTTTATGTCTTTATCCGTATATTATTATTTTTCTGAGTTCTTTTCTAGACACTTACACTTCACATAAAGGTATATTTAATTTTGATCATTGTTTCCCAGCAGCTTATGAACACATACATGGCATTCTGTGGTCAGGTTATGGTTCATCATAACTACTGTTCCAACAGGACTGTGGAATACGCTCCAGAAACATGAGGGCTGGGTTGGTTCTTTTACAGGAGGAGCATAAAAAAAAAAAAAAAGATATTGTCCAATATTTGGAACAAAATGAAATGAAAAGGCAAAGGGAAGTTTTCTGGAATGCAAATAAGATGCTGATTACTCATTGTTTCTCAATAAAAACTTGTCTTGGAGATGCAAAATCAAAATGCTTACTACTGGAAGAGGGTTCACACAAAATCTTACACATCAACTCAAATTGTAACTTCTTTGCATGAGAAAGTGGGAAGACCTATGAGAGATAAAACAGTAAACTGCTGGTCAGAAAGCTAATGGGAAAGCAAACTTGTGGCCACAAACGGACATCATAGGCTTGATAAGTGAGCCTAAAAAGAGGCAAAGAGAAGAGAAGTTATTTTTATTTCTTCATAGGAATTGAAATGAAAAGTTTAAATTTGTAAGAGAAAACAATATGAATTTTGTGTTCTTAAGAGTATGGGACAGCATACAGATACGCTGCATGAGTAACACTGGAAAGAGCACATTTATGTGACATTTTAGGGGCTGTTCAGGGTTTATTCAAGATTATACTGGTTTTGTTCAGAGAAGCATCATTAATTATAATACCCAAATATGGAGAGGACAGTCATCTTGTTTAAGCTAAACCCCTTATTAAAGCAAGACATAAAAATTATTGCCAAATAATGTGTGCACAACTTCCAACAGATATTTCTAACCTGTGCTAACTGAATCCAAGTGGGATTTCTAAGACACAAGAAATCTCTAGGAACACTGCACTTTGGAAAATGAAAAGTTCTACTACTTGTATTATTAGCTGTGAACAAGGTATTTTATTTATTTGAAAGAAAATCTTAAAGAATACCCAAAAGCCTTGGAAATATTCTCCAGTTTGAGAAGTAGATAGTGTAAATAAAGGCAGGGAGAATAAATTTTCTTTTAAAGGAGACACAAGAGAAAGAGATTTCTGTTGTCCTTGTTTGCCACAGAGATGGGATTTATTTGCCTTTTTTCATACAATCTCACACACTAGCAATTTGTCTGATGAATCACTCAGCCTTACAAGTATATCCTAGATGTCCCAAGATAGACCCTCTGATCAGCATAAAGACTTTTTAAACTCCTTGCCCATTCCAGTTCAACCAGCACTTTAAGCTGCTGTCAATCACTAAAAAATACTAAGTGATGTATAGAAATTCAAGTCCCCAAGGACACCACAAATTACTCTCTAACCCTTGGCATGCACTAATAAGGTTGACATTTAAAAATGTTTCATATTACAAGCATTTTGCTTTTACTTGAAAGTTCAACTATTTTTATATTTCTGTTTCTTAACCCAGCAACAGCCAATTTCAATGAAGCATTTAAAAAAAGATTTCCACATTACTGCAAAAAAAAAAGAAAATATTTTTCTTGAATGGCGTGATCCTCAAAATCAGAATTTTAAAATAAATTCGTCACTCAAATAGAGTCAGACAAAACTGGCAAGCTGAAGTGAAACACAGCATTTAAGAAATATCAGTGTTTTGTGTGCAACTTATTTTTTCCTTTGCATGTAGGCATTATGATTTAATTATAATTAATTTCAGCAGGGCTTCTGTATGAGACAAGATAAGGCTATTTCATTCTAATCTCCCTGTTCAAAACCTAGTTTCATGTTTCACCTTCTAAACATCATTATCCAAACTCTTCTGAATGGAGAATTATTTAGTTCATTATAGATTTCTCCATTATGCTTGGTTCTACAATGTAAAACATCCTAATACACATGAAAGAATTCATTTTACAAAATCTTTGTGAAGCAGAGGGATGACTTGATTTTACAAATGGGAAACTGAGATCCAGAGACATCTAGACCAGATCTAACTTGACATGCCTGTATCTGGATTACAGAATGCAAAGCCTCTCAGATGCCAGTTATCTCAACTACATTTAGAGCGCTCAGCATATCTGAATGTCACTCACTATGTGTCTCAAGAAGGACACACAGAAAATGAGTAGCCCTGAAAATGAAGATGTTTTTCCAGCATGAAACACAAAGTTTCCATTAATACAGAGACAGAAAATGCAATATAGTCTTCCTTGATACACATTCAGTGCCTTCTGCTACGGCATCATGCTTTCTGTCTCCTGAACTGAAAGCAGGATAGCTGTAGTCACCATTCACCTCATCTGCTACAACTGGGAAACACAATTCAGTTTTCTTAATATCTAGATACTGTCAATTCTGAATAAATGTCAGTGTTTGGAACTTTTAGCTTCTGCTGCTTTTGTTCCTACCTGGTCTAAGCCCTTAGCCCTGTGGACCTCCATGCCTTTGATCCAAGGTCTGTGGGAGTGAAAAAACATCCTCCCATTGACCTTCGAATGATTTTGAATTAAACTTTGTAATTGCTAAAGCCTACAGCCCATATTTCATGCTTACTGTCTTATCTTCCTGGAAGCTGATTACCCAGGTAACATTCTTTGCATTCTAGCTTAAAAGAATGTGAAGACATGAAAACAGTAACAACAAAACCAAAACAATGAGAGGCTGCAAAAGGACACCAGCCAATTAAGCAATGAATCTTTAGGTGGAAAGAGTCAACAAAAGGCCATCACCCCTGCTTTTAAAGCATCTTCAAAGTTAAACTTCAGCTATTTTCATTGGCCTTTGCTGGCAATTTTGGTTTGATATTTTAATAGTTTTTATCATTCTAAAGTGAATGGTTGGACTACTTTTGTAACTACATGAGCAGAAACAAAATATACATTTCACATGGTCTGATCAGAATTTCTACACTAGCGTGTAACTACAAAGTAGTTTATTTTAGTTAAGCTTAACATTTTTACTTGAGCTGAGAGCATCAAATTTGAAGGGCTTCAATGCAAGAGTAAAACCTAGTACACACAGGTAAAGATAATCATATATGTCATGTATATTATAGTCACTGATGTATACAGTGTTCAGCCAAAACCTCAGACTTGCACACTTTCAAGTATAAAAATGTAGAAGCTCTTTTAAATTAAGCTTCAAACTAGGGAGCAACAACTGTAAGGAAAATAAATCTCCATTCCATGAATCGACCTGAGCAGTAAACATCAGTACAGTGGACTTACTGTATGAAGAGCTAGGTTTCTGCCTTTGAGTTAAGGCAGAAACACAGATTATATTCCTCTGAGGAGAATCTTTAAACTAAAATCAGAATCATCACAGATGCATAATGTGATGTTTTCAGAGGGTTCACAAGCTATGGAAAGGAGAGGCTGGAATCGAGCAAAAACTGCACTGAGAACTATACTGTCAAACCCAAGTTAGAAATTATTTTTGAAACTACAAACGCAGGAATAGGATTTGCATTTAGTATTTTGCTTTGAGGCTCAAAGGCTCAAAAGGATAAGATTCCTTTAGTGCTATCTTGAATTTGGCAGTCTGGATTGCAAGGTCCACCACAATGACAACACCAGCCTCCCCACAGCAGTTATGTGCCTGAGAACAGAATATTAATTTGGCTGAGCTTCTAGCAGCACTGAATCTTGGAAATGCATAGGAGAGAAAGGAAGATGGAAAATACTGTTAGTAAGGACATTCTTTCTCCTTTCCAGCTCTTAACTGAAAAACTTCATGGCAATTATGCTTAGCAAAACCCCTTGTTTCCAAGTTAAAAGATTGCATCTGGAAAACTGGAAAAACATGAGGATAATGTAGGGAGCACTGATGGGAGCCCATGGAAATTTGAGCTATACACTGCTGATACTGACAGTACTGTGCATGTCTGATTCGATTTCCATGTGTTAAAACAGACACTATCCACTAGAAATAAATGTAAATTAGATCAAACATATGATATTTTACATCAGTCAATAGCAATGCAATAGGAGTTTGACCTAGTTTGATTTATTATTATTTCAGATTCTAGACTAATTTTCCTTAGATTCTATCACTGAACCTGACTCTGAAGATAAACTGCTTAGGTGAATCTGCTTGCACTGATTGTTACTACCTGTGTAAGAGAACACAAACCAATGCCTGTCTCCTCAAACAAACCGATTTAAGTAGTAAAATCCAAACAAATACTAAACATTGTATGCTGGTGAGGGGCTTGCTACTGGTTTAAAACAAAACAGTGGTTGTCTAGAAAAGAAAGCTCACATTTATATCTAATCAAGCCAGTTCTGATGCCATACAGTCCAAGGTATGGTACAGGAAAAGAAAACGGAAAAAAATCCTTTGCTTAAAGGGATGTAATTGCAGAGAAATAATGAAAAGACTGACTTCGGAAAATGCAAATGTGGATTACATACATGAGTTTAAATTATAACGAATGAAAAGGGAAAATGACATTCATAGCTCTCTGACTTGATATAATTTGTTTCATAAAGGATTGCACCTTTCTACCATAAGGCAGGGTGAAATGTCTCCCTATTTTGTGGGAAAAGAATGGGAAAAATTCAGACACGAGCATCTTGTATTGAAACATAAAGACTTGTCCTGAAACAAAACCCAAAGGACTGTAAAGTTCCACACTGGGAAGGATGGACATTATTTCTGAATTACTTGATTTTTTTAGAATATAGAAACATAAGTAACATTATCTGGAAAATAGCTGTGACTTTATCAATTTCTTAGTGCCTACGCTTCCTAAGAGACACTTCAAATTTTCTTTATTTTCTCTCATAAATGCACTGCCGGGAAGTATTCCACCATAATAAAAATCCACAAAAAGTATTACAATTTTGATAAGTTGAGTAGCTAAGGTTTAAGCCAAAATCTGCAACATGAAATGAGATGCCAGTTTTTACCACTCTTCTGAATGTTAAATAGCTCTTTGTAAATGAACTTAGTGCTTGAACTTAAGTCACAAGGTACGTACCAGGTACAGAGTAGCTGTAGGATTAAGTAACATTTTGCTTTTATTTTTAAGGTATGAACACATTTTTGAATGCATGTGATCTGAGATTTAGCAGTGGGTAAACAAAGATAAATTGTATTTCAGGTACAAATATAATAACATTTCTTTTTTTTTTTTATAAATTAATTTTATTTTAAATATGTAAGATGTCATTCATTGAAGTTATCCATGTATACCCTTAACAGATTACTGCAATAATGCACTCCAAAAAAAAGCCAAAAGTGCCTTCTGGAAGTCCTGCCTGCAGAATTTGCAGGTAAGTAGTAAATTCAAAATGCTGGGCTTACTGTGCACACGTTGAGGATGCTCTTAAATCTGACTGACAGAAGTAGTTCCCTTTGCCCTTAAGAAATAAGTAGTCTTCCCATCCTCATGTCAGCTGTGCTGTGTAGTGCAGATTTACAACAGGTATTGATGGTGAACTTAGAAAAAAATTGAATTTTAGGTTGTATGCTAACAGTAAACATCTGAAAGTCAGAGTAGCCGTTCTCGGCCTTTCAGCACTGCCTTCTATTCAAACTAGCCTAGGTCGAAGGAGAAACGGTCTCTTACTTGGCTTGAGTAAGTTCTAAAGAACAAGATTCAGTTACTTAACAGTTTGCAATGAATACTGTATAGAATGCTTTAACCTAGACCACTTAAAAACCTTCCTGCAGACGCTGAATGGATTTCTGAGGTATCCATTCTGAATACTGTTGATACTTAATTCCCTGTACTGGTCCCCCTGTTCTTGTTATCAGGTAAGATAATACAAGCCTCTGCTGTTTTATTAGCAATGCTAAGTATACAATCAAATCCCATCAATCAGTATGGAGCCAAGAAATATTTCAAAACTGTTTTTATGGAAACAGTGTACTTTGTGATGGAGAAAACTAACTTATGATAAAACTGTGCAGATCTTTCACAACACATAGCATTATGTTCTAACCACTCAGTGAGGCTAAATAAAACATATGGCAAGCTACAGACCTGAGTGTCTCTCTCTTTGAATAACATTTTTTAGAAAGCTGGGAATAGCACTATACTTCCAACAAGCAGATCAAAAGGTTTCCTTCATTACGCTTTTAGCCAAACACAGAGCGCATGCAGAAGCCAGAAGAGAGGGAAAGAGAGAGAGAGATTGATGCTGGTAATAAAAAGTCTAAGATACAAATGAGGATAAAAAATGGGGCTGCTGTGTAATACCACCTAAGCATAATTTTATAAATTAGGCAATTACAGACCATTGTTGGTCCATCTGTTAGTTTTACATTTTGTATGGTATTTTTAAGGTAAAAGTTGAAGCCAGAATATTTCTAAAAATGTAAGTGAAACCAACCTGACTTAATGAATTCTAACGTATTGCTATTAAAAACCAAATCACTGTATTTTTTGACAACTGGATAATAACTAAGTTATAGATATATTACACACATAGTATACTGCACAACTCCTAATTCAGTATCATTCCTAATTAATGTTTTTACTCTAAGAAAAATCATTTAAGCAGTCCTGCTAACATTACAAAAATTAAAGGTATGAAGCTAGCTGGTTTGCATGAATGGGGAAAAAAACTTTGCTGTATATTGTGAAATTCAAAGAGAATATGAATTTATATTTTATCATTATATCACTTTAAAGAACTAAAGTTTTACTTCTTTTGCCATGAGGGAATCACTTTTTAAAGAAACTCACTTGACAGAATGAGACAGCACCTCATTCTAGACAAGCTGAATTGTTAAGGTGCTGAGTGGGGGTAGGTAGGTACATAGAACTACTATCCTATAATGACTGGAGTTCAACAAACTATGAAAACCTTTCTGTAACTAAAGGTAAGCAGGAGGTTTCAAAAACATTCTGCCCATTCCCCCAGGCATCAGCTGACCACATCCACAGTTTCACCAGTGCAATTGGTGACAAGAAAAAGGAAGATGTGAGAAGAAGCTTTTCCGTATTATTGGACTCTGAGATGCAAAATAGCCTCTAAAAGGCTGTCTTCTATGAAGAAAATCAGGGAACAAATTCTACCTCAAATCCTTCACAATGCAGAATACACAGATCCCAAGTTTTTCTTCTGCTGGAAGATCTTTTACTTCTTCAGTCATAGACCTTCTATTTCACAGCAGAAAAAAATCCCTGATGGTACACTCACTTTTCTTTTCAGCAATCTTATCTCTAGGAGTGCAAATTAATCCAATTCAAGAACATTTCTCAACAATTAAAATTGTAAGGAAATTTCTTATGGTGACTCCACAATGTCTATTTTCAAAAAATATATTTCAGAAATTGTTTATAACAGATCATCTTTTCTTTTCTCTTTTGTTGTGTCTTTGTCAGAAGGCACGTTTAGCTGAATTCCAGCAGCATTGATTGAATTTCTTTCGTCTCTGTGTTCCTGGTGTTCTCTGATGGTCCAAAGCTACTTGGGTGATGACTTGGACTTAAAAAATTTAGCTCTAAACTTGGTGCTTAATAATCAGCTTAAGAAAAATTCCATTTTCTTGGAATAAGAGCCACAGGAATAGGTTCAGACACAAGAAACAACCTTGAGATCCTATTAAAAGTGTGGTCCTTCTTTCCTTCGATACGAGACATTATGCAATACAACATTATTCCTTTTATTCCCTTTGATCAAAACTAATGGCTGGCTTTTGGACTTGATTTAACAATCAAGGTTCAGGAGATTTTGTATCATATAACTTAGAGTTCTGGATGTTGTTGATTCATAGCAGCCTTTCCTATTTTCCAAAATGAAAGACACTGAGCATTGCTGGACATGCATCTTGACATTAAGGTCTATTTCTGAATGAAAAGTCTCTCTCAGTGCTATAAACTACACTACAAATCCTCTATGGATCCCACAGGATCTTCAATCCCTCCTTGCCTCTTCAAATAGCTTCAATTGCCACAGATCTTCAGTTTTCATTTGTTCCTTTGGATTTGTCATTGGCTCAAATGGTCTGGTCAAAAATACACAGGGTGCTATCCTCCCACCAAAGAAGAATGTATCCGTATTTGATTTTACATCTTCCATTTGCAGTTTAAAAGAAGGCAGTCTATGTCTCGCAGTGTATGGTTCATAACCATGAAATTCTGACCAGCTAGAAATTTTTTTAACTGCACGTCAAGATCTAGTTCACTAGGCAGCCAGCTTTTCTGCATTCTAGATATGAAAATCCTTCCTCTGGACAGAGTATAAAGGATGAATTGCTTGCACAGCCTTGCAGTGCCACCTTGATGTTTCAGCTAGCATACTTTTTATTATAAATTGCAAAGCCATCCTTTGTGGACAGTGTTCAGTAAATTTTTATGCACTTAGTACTCCAGTTTTCTTCTTCAGTTGCGGTAGATGCTAACTATCCCAAGATCACCCATTAGTACTACAGCCTGACAGCTCTGGAGAAGGAAAACATTTCTGGAATCTGATCAAGCAGAAGACCCATACATGTTGACCAGCCACAATACCTTGGCTCATATTTCTTTTGAAGACAGTCATCCCTCCAGAATGTGAAAAGGGTGAATGGCTGAAGTTCCAGGGTGAAGTCCAGTTTCCCTGAAAGTGCCTTACTTCATAATCTGTAAAAGCATTTCTGTAATCACCATTTTTGCTGATGTGAACTTAATGGCTGGATTCCTTGGAAACAAAGTGTCATCAAGCTGAAATGCTTGTTGATCCAGTGATTTTTCTTAATTTCATGCAGAACATTCAGAAGAATGGCTGGTTGAGTGAGGATGGCATTCATCTTGCATCCTTAAGCACGAAACTTTATTTCTTGCTCCTGTATTAGCTTAGAAAAGTGTCTTTTTGTATGACTATAGTACTAGTTATTTCATACTGGTGTTTTGATGATAGTCATGCTAAAAACAGTGAGGCTTTCATATAATACAGTAACAAGGCACAACAAACTGCAGAATACTTATCAGGTGCTTTTTAAGGATATGTACTTGATTATCTCTAAAACAACTTGTCTCCTGGTGGAGCCAGACAGCAACTATTTATCTGTGACAGAAAAACTGGTAAGCATCTTTCTTCTTAAAAACTTTTCTATTAGATCTTTTGCCTGTGTATACACTAAAACTAGAAAAAAAACCCCTTTCTGTTACTAAGGATAAGGTATGATTGCTTGAGAAGTTGAAGCTTTAGAGAACAAATTAGACACACATCAGTAAGATACTGCTTACACAGAGCTCTTCCTGCATAGAGACAAAGTGACTGAGTAGGTGAGCTCCTGATGTTTGCATTTTGTGTGATGCCTAATAATAGAACATTCACGTCAGGTCTAGAATTTGGCTCACAGTGTGAGATAGAGCAAACTGTCATCTTTTTATGAGATCTTGTCAACTTTAAGGGAGTCTTTTAAAATACAGAATAAATAACTACATGTGCTCAAGATTGATTCAGTATTGCAGAAAACCACAAGTCCATCCTTTTGATACTCATCCATTTATCAATTATAATAATATGCTGAAGCCTAACCTTTACACAGTGGGTTATGGCATTAATTTGACAGTATTTTATACTCTGTTTTTATCCCATGATATTGTGAATTCTAGTTTATTTTAACATCTTTCTGCTTTTTTTCCTCCACCCTAATTAAAACCGAATGTATTTTTCTTCTCAATTCTTGCTAAGACAGTACTATACCTTATTATAGAAGACTAACATAAAGCTGATACAAAAGTATTTACAACAGTGTATGCGTTTTGGCAGGTAGTGACCCAAGCCAGAGCTTTGGAAATTAATAATAAGCTTCAGATATCGTAAACCCACCTATATCTAGACAGGTAATTAGTAATCATAATGTGATGGCCATCTTTAGGGAGTCTTTCCAGTTTCACTGGCTGGAAATGGGTCAGACTAACCAGTGAAGCATGTTGCAGCCTGGACATCCATAAGCTTATTATTTTTATTTTAATGTAAAGAGATAATTAAGGATGCTTTTATTATATAATTTATGCTCATATGCTATGTAGCAGTTGCCTAGCTAGACAACACATCATGGTGGTCCCAGACTGGTACAGTGACTTTAAAACCATGCTAAACATGGCTGCAGATTGATCATGCAAAATCTGCCCCCCCAGCTGATTTTTCCCCACTTGTGCACAGTGCAATGCGAAAAAGAAAAAAAGTAAATAAAATCAGAGAAGTGTGATGGGCGAGCAGGCCGACTGTGTGAGAGAACACGTGCAAAGTATACCTCAGAAACACTATAGGTGGATGAGCACGAAGGGAGCCGAGCCTGGTTGTGCAGTGGGGAAAAGAAAACATTGTTAAAAAACAAATGGTGGCACAGTAAGGGTCTCAGAAGGTTTTCTGTATAGGTGGTTCCAGCACTGAGATAGTAGCAGGGGGTTCATTAAGTTTCCACGACCAGCTATTTCAGAAACTCCAAATTTATGCCTTTTAAGGTGGAATCTTATTCAAAGAAAAAAAAAAAAAAAAAAACAAACTAACAAATCAACCAAATTGTAATTGTAAAATAAATAAAAATGAGTCTGAAGAGAACTATTAATCCTATTCTTCTCTAAATAACAGACAGCACTATTCCCAGTGCAAAAAGGTATTCTAGGGTGAAGCTTTACCAACCTCTTTCATTAAAATTACCGGTTTTACTCTAACTCTGCAAGAGGTACAATGTAAAACCCCACTAGAGGACCTATTCTTCCCTCTGTATCTTTGTTTTTAGGTGCTCAGAACCATCATGTTGACAATGAGATGTTCTTCAATCTCACTGCTCCAAAAACCAGAATAACTTGCAAAGTTCAATGACTAAAGGCCAGATATAGGTCAGTAGAAATCTGCAGATTATGTCCCTAGGCAACTTAAAGTGCTGTGATTCTTGAGTGCACAAACACAAGTTAACTAGCAACCCAACAGTTTTACTGATTGCTTAAGAAACACTTTCTACAAGATACCATTTTTTCTATACTATTACTCACTCAGACATTACTCAAGTTAAAAAAAGGACTCTCCAGTTATCTATAGGATTTCTTTCCC